>NW_008614682.1:0-456 GCF_000691845.1 Merops nubicus | reverse complement strand
GGATCCCTTCCCTCCAGCGTGTCAGCGTGTCATCCTAAAGGGATATGAGAATATCTAACGACCCCACTTCTCCTCTTCCCCAGGGGTTACTGCCTCTGTATCCACATCAGCAGAAGCAAAGAGCAACTTCTAGGGCCTAACTACCAAAATTAGTAACTTCTTACACTTACCAAAGTTACTTCTTACCCTAACCAAAGTCAGTGGTAGATAAGTTACACTGCAGTCACTCTTACCAGCACAGTTGGAGGGGACTTTTCAAGAGCACTTTTAGGTCCTCAGAATTAATTCACCTCAGTGAGAACTGGTGCGGGGCACTTAGATAAGCTCTCCCAGTTCCACAAACAGAGCCACTAAACCTTCAACAGCAGTGAACCAGCAAGTCTCTCCTTTGTGTTTCAGGGAAAAGACAGCCAACAGGGACAGCACGACAATGGCTATTTTGTCCTGTTCCTCTCA
>NW_008614681.1:22773-44492 GCF_000691845.1 Merops nubicus | reverse complement strand
AGCGCCAGCAGCAGCTGCTGCTCTCCTGGAGCCTCGCTGGTGAGCAACAGGAACTCCACGCCCAGAACTTCAGTTACCCGACGCGGAAGGACAGCGGCGTTTCACCTCCCGCGGCAGCTGAACTAACCTGGGAAGCCAGTGGGTGGAATGAAGTCCTGCGTAGCTCCAAAATAAGGCCCAAACCAAACCCCACCACTCGATTGATCCTTCCAGTATCTTAGGGGGGCCTACAAGAAAACTGGGGAGGGACTTTTTAGGATATCGACTAACAACAGAACTAGAGGGAATGGGCCAAAGCTGGAAGTAGGCAGATTCAGGCTGGTTGTGAGGAAGAAGTTCTTCACCATGAGAGTGGTGAGACCCTGGAATGGGTTGCCCAGGGAGGTGGTTGAGGCCCCATCCCTGGGGGTCTTTAAGGCCAGGCTGGATGAGGCTCTGGGCAGCCTGGTCTAGTGGGAGATGTCCCTGCTCATGGCAGAGGGGTTAGAACTGGGTGATCCTTGTGGTCCCTTCCAACCCTGACAGATTCTGATCTGTTTTAGCAGAGGACTTTAGAGCCCTAATGGCTCAATGGTTGGACTTGATGATCTTAAAGGTCCCTTCCAACCTAAATGATTGTATGATTCTATGATTGCTGAGAGGTGACCGAATTCCCCTGGTGTGACAGCAGTGTGTCCTGTGCTGCTCCCGGATCCTCCACGAGTTTGTGACCAACTTCTTTTATATAGCAGCACTGCTACAAGCAAACATCACCTCACCTCAAGTAGACTAAGTCACTTTTTTTTTAACCAGCGATCGTTAATAAAGGTCTGCTGGAAGAATAGGGAACTGTAAATACACCACTTGGTTTTTTTAATCATTTCCCCTGAACAGATGCCCACCGCCAAAGTCCCAGGGTGGGAGAAGTAACAGAAAGGAACAGAAGCGAGGTGCAGAAGATGTGAAGAAACACACAGGACCCAAGAAGCTGGGAAGAAAACAGAACTGGGCTTGGAGAGGAGTCCAGAGCAAACACCCAGGTGGGAATTCACACCACAGCGGTCAGTCCTGCAGGCTGGCACTGAGACATAACACACACCCTTACTGCTGAAGCAAGTCTCGTGTCCCTTGTCCCTGGAGTTACGTGGCCTTAGGGAGGATTACAACAGTGCACCTACTTCTTTACAGACTTTGTTTCTGCTGCACAGCAGCAGCTGCAGGACACAAGCGTTTCATTTTCTGCACAGGGATGTTTTACACCAAGCTAATTTGCCCCACACCCTCTGTGGCTGTTTCTGTTCCCACCTCTCCTCCTAAAAACCACATTTACACACCCTCCAAGTCTGGAAGCTGCCTCAGCTCCAGTCTCTACGTTGCCAATGTGCACCTGGCAACTGAGTGTCCCAGTTTTTAAGTTCCTTCATCACAACCAGTGCAGTGTGACCATTCCCAGACACCAGTGGCAGGGAACACTCTGCTGGGGAACACTCATTAAAGCCCATCCTCAGATCATGTTCATGGGAGACCATGAACAACCCCACAGGGTTTTGTTTTCATGAGTAACTGTCTTGTAAATCACATTAATTCAGACATTTCCTGCATCTGAAAATGTCTTCCCAAGCCACAGTCAGAAAACATACCATTTACTCGACTGTTTTAACTTGGAGAATGTTACATTGACAACTGTTGGAACTGTACCTTGGTTTCTTTTGAGCTGTCCTCTCACTTCGGGATTTTCCTGCCTCCTGGAATTTTATGTCTAAGTCTAGGAAAGGTAAACAATCAGTTTCCAGTTAGTATGGAAAGTCTTTGCTTAACTTAGAAAAGCTAATTACATCCTGCTATAATTTACACCAAATACACTGCAGTCCCAGCTATCCACAACATTCTTCCCCATGTAAACATTTATCTCTCTGACTCTTTAAAAAAGGAATTTTAAACATTGTTAACTGGGAGGGGAAAGGGGGGAACCCACAGAACATGTTGATGTTTTGATTCATCTCCATTCACACTGCCATAGCCAGTACTACAAGAACTGTCAAGAATTCAAATGGACATAGAGATGTAGTAGTAGGGTGGGTTCTAAATCAAGATTTGAAATTTCCTCTGTGCCTTATTTCACCCCCATGTCACACAGAGAGCCATGGGATGGAGCACTTAAGTCCTGTGGGTATCATACCCGTCCAGTTTATTTGTCTGAATAAGCTTTTTGGAAATACTCATCACCACAACAGTGATAATAGTTGTGACCAGGGATTTTTGAAAACTGATTATTGAGTTGATTCTTTAACCAGGGCTGCCATGACTGCTCTGGTTTTGCCTCCTCCAGCTCAGACTGCCCGCGGTCACGCTGCCACAGCAACAGCCTCTCTCCTCAAGCCAATCCTGCAGCAGGAGCATGCTTTTCCCTCCCCCTCCTCCTCCAGCTGCTAAGCAAAGAAGAAACTTTTCGCCTCGCCCCTCCTTTATTGGAAGGGGAATAGGGTAATATGCTGTAATTGGTTTTCCATGTCTGCCAAGAGTCTGTTTCCTCTTATCATCCACAATATTTAACATAAGTATTGTAATAGTTCCAAAAATAATAAAATCTGTCCCAAGAATAAAAAATGATAGATCCACAACAGGCTGCTTTTTTTTGGTCATGGTCTCAGTTTCACAACATTCTGTTAGTAGTTTTTATTGCCTAATGTTGTGGTTTCTTTCATAGGCAGCAGACCCAGTAAAGACATTTCAGCAGCTACTTATGCAGCAGCAGCCTGGATTATTTACAAATGGAGATTTCAGTACCATATTAAAATAAATCACCACTGCATACTGTGAAAGTTATGCTGCGGGAACACGGCAGCACAAGCCCCAGAGATTCAAGGGGCAGGACTGTGAGGTAGAGACAAATCACAGGGATGACATCAGCAAACAAATTCATTAAGATATGTAAATAAAACCTGTTTGTCTTCCTCCTCCCATGCAATAGTGGGAGAGGAACTGGCAAATTACGTCCCCCCACACATGCAAAAACGTACGCGTGGTACGTGTGACGAGTAACAGAACCTCTGCAGTAACTCCCTCATGAGCTGGGGGTATCTCCCTCTCCCAGCCCCCCAGCACATGCCCCACACTGGGCAAACTCCCTCGAGCGCAGGATGTGGGGCAGTAAAGATGGAGCAGCACTTCGCCCACTGCATTCAGCACGAATGAAAGAATACTGGAAGACAAAAAGAATACAAGGCAAGAAGGAGCCAAGACACAAGAGCAGCTTCATTTTAGGGGGGGAGGAAATGAAGAAGAAAGCTGAAGGACAACCACTAGCGTCAAAAGAACAGTCCCTCAAGAGGAATCACTCTCTTGGGCATCAACATTTACAAAAGCAACACTACTGGTAACAGCTCTGAGGAGAAATGCAGGCACCTAGGGGCGCCCACATTTAGACTAATTGCTTTTAGAAAATCATCCTTTGATGCCCTAAATTGTGTGCTAATATTTCTAACTTGTTTTGATAGATATTTTCTTCACTCATTCACAGGTATAAGGTTGAGGGGGAGCATTAGTCTTTCTTAAATTGCCCCCAAAATTCCTGGAGCTTCTCATTTTCAGTTGAAATAAGAGAGACAAGTCTTTAGTCATACTTAGAGGATTTGTCACTCCAAATTACCTCTTTCTTAAGTTAACAGTGGTTTAGACTAGACGTTAGCCTGGGAGTACAGGGAAACTGCACCTCAGTATTGATTTTTTGAGTATCAATAGTTTTACATTACATGTAACAGCTGACAAATTGCTGGGGAACAATTAAACGTTTTAATTCTTTGGTTATGAAAACGCAACCAATAAAAGCAGCTGGAATTCAACATGATAGCAAGTTATCAACCACATACAAGTAGAAGTCAAACGTGTGAAAGAAAAACCTTGTGGAGCACATGGTGTATAAGTAAGCCCTCCTGCTACAGAGGAAGGAACAGAAGGTCCCACACAGGATTTAAACTTTATTTAATTTCAGAACCATTGCTGTGTTATACACCTGTCAGGATGAAGTTTATTTGCTTTTGATGTTAAAGTTCTGACAAGAACGGATGACGTGAGGATCCACATCCCATGGGGCTGTGCTGAAGTCAGGTTTGGTCCAGTAAGACAAGTTTTGCCATCATTTCCTGTACCTCCCCTTTTTTCAGACACATGAAGCATGGCCTAGCACTTGTGTCACCCTTTCGTCTGCAATTTATTTAAATGGGATGAGATGGAAACTCAGTTGTTTCCTCATTTGCAGGAAAAGGGACATGAATATGCTGTACTGTAACAAATAAACAAAGGATTTTGTTTTGCACTGTTGCAAGCCTTTCATTTGAGGCAAAACAGCCCCCTCTGCCCCAGACCTCCACTGTAAGAAGTACCAAAACATTTCTAGTTTTGATTTTCATCAAGATTTCCAAACCAGTAGATTTTATTTTCACACCCTCTTCACAACAGACAAGATGCTTACCATATATTTAGGATTACAAGTTGTCACTGAAAGAAAACTTTACACAACCACTGTACACTTAGGTTGAAAAACTGTCCTTGCATGAAAAATATACCTAGAAATCAAGTGGTAAACAAGAAAAAAACCCCATTAAGAAAAGATTTAACGTTCTTATAATGTGCCATTTTAAATTTATCAACTCCTCCTCCACTTTTCATTCATACTCTGTTTTTACCCATAGTGCTCGTTAAGGCAAACAGCTAATCCATTTCTGAAGAGGTGCTGTGGAAATTGTGGACAAACAGCAAACATTTGGCATTAAAATAGATAGCACGTATGTAGCCTCTAGTAATATACATTAAGCATTTCTCTTGAACTTCAGGATAATGGCAGGGGAGGATGAACATGCTAACAATGTCAAAAAGGCTTAAAATTTAGCATCCAAGCAGTTTCTATTAATGCTCCTGTAGTTTTCAAGCTCTAAGTAGTATAGAATTTATGCAAATGCATTAAAGAATTCTAGCTTGGCAAGTACACCCAAGCAGATTATTAAACTATATATACAGAAAGTGATAAATACAGAATTAAAAGAGTCCTTCCGCTTCTCTTTATAGCCTTGAAAATTGACAAAAAACTTGAGGACAGCTCTACAATATTAAACATTAGGTATCCGCAGGAGCTGGGAGACCTAACTACACAAACTGATTAAAATACTCAGATGACTTTGTAGTGTTTAATACAATTCAGTTCGTAGTCAAGGGCACAAGACAACATTTAACAAAAATAATCACATCCATTGACCTAGAAATCAAATGTAAATAGATATGAGTACAATCTCCAAAATCTGTTGGTTGTTTTTTTTTTTTTTTTTTAAGTGAACATTAACCATTTATTCAAAGTTATACAAGAATTTGAAGGATAAAGTCTTCTGCAACAGGAAACCAACTTACAAGTTTCATGTCTGGGTTGAACTGAAGTGGAGGCGAGCGGGGCGGTGGGGGAGGGAAGGGGAACAAACAAGTTAGTAGGCCCCATCCAGGCAGCTAGAAAGTAAAAACAGGCTCAACAGCAGCCTCCTCCAGCTTGTTGTCCTCCCTGATTGCCTGCAAGCGTTGCATTAGTTGCAGCATGTTGAGGGCCAATTTTTATGCCATTTGCCTGAAATGAAGTTTAACACATGGTGTTATTCATATAGAACATTAATACACTTGAAAAGCTTTTTTTTTTTAATAGGACATTTTGTAGCAAACTGTTCTAATATATACAATAAACACTGCAAAATTTATATGCAATTTTTCAGCAATATGTCCTTTCTTTTGGGTAATAGCCAAGAGGCTTCCCTTCTCCTTTAAATTTTACCTCGACATTAAAACTCTGTACCTTAAACTCCTCCGACGTGAAAACAGAGCAGAAACTGTGTTTCACTGCTACTTGCCACAAGGCTTTAAAACCACACAGCATTTGCTAGGAACATGTAACTTCTCCCCTCTCACCAAAACCTCCATTTAGTTTAATAGTTTAATATAAAACTTCTCCTCTCTAGACAGCGTTTCTGTGTTGAATCAGCTGTGGAGGCTAAGGGCACATGAGTGTTCTGTGTCATCAATAATTTCTATGATCCCAAAAGACGTGGCTACTCGCCAAGAACCCACACACAGCGTAGCTCTTTCATTCATCAAAATCACACTTATATCTTAACCCTCACTCCCTCAAGTGGATTTTACCTAAAAATACAGCACTTTGAGAAAAGTAATACAGTAGCTTCAGAAATTAAGCTCTTAAGGAAACTTTGCGTCACAGTAAATCTCAGATTTATAGCGCTTGGCAGTTGTTCTGCAACAGTGGTAGCCTTGGGGTTTCTGGCACTAGCCCAGTATTGACAGCAGCTGATGTGGTTTCTCTTCGCTCTTTGACTCCTCTTTAATAAAAAGCATGCCCTATGGCTCATTGGTTTTGCCCCCTCTGGGCTGATAGCAACTTCTTGAGGAATCAAGGAGCCAGACTTGGCATAAAGCCAAATAAATAGCACGGACTGTTGGCTCTTGACAGCATATTGCAATCAAAGCTCCATAAGGCACAGAGAAGCACTCAGCTCCTATATGAAACTCGACAGATACAACCAATGTGCTTTTTCAGAAGCTCTGACTGCTGTCCAATTTATATTGTGCTACTGAGTCCATTTTCTTTAGACAAAATGTTAACATTTAAAATTTCTCATTGCTGAACTGAATTTAAGAAGCGTTTTACCAAAGCACCATACACACACACACACACACTTTCCAGGTGGAATTATTGTCTTTAAAGGATTACTACTCAAGTCTTATTTAGCTACAAGTTTCCTAATGCAAATACTTTGTGTCCCACTGAAGTTTCTCACTTTTTCCTCTCTTAAGAGCAATATTTTTAATAGTCTAAATTTTCTTGTGTTGAAATACATTAAGCAGAAAGAGGGGAAGGTATCAAATTGAATCCTGCCAGTTCCCTCACTACTCCTGGAGCATTCCTCAAGGACTACGATGTTTAAGAGAAGGATCAGTCTGACAGTGCCAGACAGAGAATGCACCCAGAGTGGTGGTGCAGATTTTCACACGTGGTTTCACTAAAGCACCTCAGAAACAATATTTAGGGACACGAAGGATTAAAAAAAAACAACTAAACTTGGGTATCAGAAAGGACTGGCCACTTCACATTGTCAACTTTATAGGATGTGACGATCCTAACATTTCCATGTGAGCCTAATATTTCTATTTTCCACCACTGATCTCAATCTGATTTTTCTACAGCCACAAACCTCTCTCCTAACTGCTCAACATTTTCAACAGCACAAACATTTCAAAATTCAAGAGGCCTTGCAGATCTTTCTAGGCTCCTGCATTACAAAAGTGCTCCCTGCTCCACCTCCCACCCCCACTCCAAGCAGGCAAAGAGACAGGCCCTGGTAATCTGTAATTTCAGTAATGTGCCCAGGCAAAATGGCTAATCTTTTATTCCCTACAGAATCCAGCCACCTAAAGCAGGAACATTTCAAAAGTCTTTTATGTAACTCTCAAAGCAATCCCTCCCCTACACTGGACAGCTCATGGAGTGCATCTGGCATATCAACATGGTCCCCCATTTACATAGTGGAAAATTATCTTTGAAAACAGATGACACCATATGGAGAAGTGGATGAAAGTGGATTTTCTTCTCTTTTGGGGATTTATATTATTTTGTGATGCTTCATGGATGGATAGGGTCACTTATTTTAATCCATTTTTATCACAATGGCAGACAATTCTATATCCAAAAGGAACAGACAAACAGTTTACTGTCCAGCCTTCTAGGGAAGGCAAATTTAAAAACCTCACCAACAAAAAGCATTCAAGAGCACTCAAAGTTACCTCATTATTAATGTCAAAAACTCCTTCCTGGATTTTCTCGTAGATCTCCTTTGCGGTGTTAATAAATGCCTAAAAAACAAAAAAGGGGAGAGGGAACAAAAAAAATCCCAAATGAATGCAGTATCCTTTGGTGTACGATGCATTAATTTGAATCCAGTCTCTCATGCAGTTGTTTCAGCAAGACTTTTCCTCTTGACCTCAGCAGAACAGGTATGACAACAGCATCCTACAACCCACCCTGGAGATGCAACGGATCACACGCCATGTACGAAAACGGTGGCACTTTCACAACATCTGTATTCTGCAATCTGTTGTCCAGTAATTACAGGGCGAAAAGTGGTTTTTAAGATATATAAATTACTTTTAAATTATTTATTTCTGACCCTTATGGAGAGATTGTGTGGCAGATGGTTTCCCCTACCCTTAATATCTCTGTAATAGGCCACTCTAGATTAGAGTGCTTAGCAACGTAAAACCACAGGGTACTTACAGTGATGATGTAAGGATGCTGTCTGCTGGATGGAACCTTATGCTAGCATTTCGTATGCACCTAATTTTAAGAACATGTTCTCCTTAATTAATCTTGCACACGATAAGCAGTATGTGTCTTAATAGCAGAAAGGAGCAGCCCCAGGTTTTATTATAATTCCTAAAATTCTACAGTTTTCATTCAGAGAAAAGACTTTGACATTCAGGTCTGAAGAAGCAAATGATACAAATGTTTTCAGTTAAAGTTTGCAATCGACAATTCCATTCTTCATCTCTCATTTAATTTTATAGGTCAAGTAATGTCTAAAATAATGTGTAATTTAAGAGGCGATTAACAGCAGCTTATAATTGCAATCAATATTGAACACAGGAGTTCTTTTTGGTTTAAAATATTGACACCACACGATCGTGCAAGACACGCTACCTTCTGCACGAGCCTCTTGCAGCAAATACAGATCTAATCCAAATATAAAAAAGTAAACAGGGTTCATGGAGAGGAACAAATCATACCTTTCCTCATTTCTACACTGGAAGCATTTGACTGCTGAACTTGCCACCAGAGCTTTGTTTCCTAATTAACAGGACTGATATGTTTTCACCTTTAAAGGCCTTACAGCTCCCCAGAGTAATCAATCTACTGCAGCTCAATTACTGCACCAAGCGCACACCGCAGCCAGTGAAGGAGACTTGGACGACTGCGGCAGGAGCGGGGAGATATGAATATGCATAAACTCTAAGTGGGTGATCGAATCATCACAGAGGGTCATGAGAATTTGCAGCAAAATAATGAGGAGAATTAATCATTGCAGATTCACAAGGCACTTAGGAAGCGAGTTCGTTTTTCAAACACGCGTTAAGAGTTGAGGAGAAAAATTGGCTTTTGGCCAACTACGAATTGATTCAAATTCCTCACGAACTGAAGTTTCCAGTGTAAGAAAAAAATTCAAACTTATCTTAGCTTCTGATAAGACACTAATTATTGTAACAGCCTCATACATGGGACTACTGAGAGGTGCACATCAAAAAGTTTGGAAATCTGCAGAGCTGGAATGTGTTGGGATACATGCTCACTTCTTTCAGCGGGACATTAAACAGAGCTTGAAGTCTTAAAAATGTGTTATGATAACTCCACATAAACAAGCACTTAACAACTGGCACTTTTAAAAACTGTAGAAGGTGTTGGGCAAGTATGCCTAGGATCTTAGAATTAATTTAATGTTAGATGGGTAAAAATTACTTTACACCAACAAAACTAGAATTTTAACAGACTACAAACTCCAACCTAATACAACTGAGTATGAAATACTTTCTGGATGCTACACTTGGGAACAGATCGCTGCAGGAACACTCCACCCTCAATGGCCAAATGCACTGGAAAATGTGTGATTTAACAGACTTAAGAGTTTTAAGAGTGTGATTTAACAACACTCAATCCCCCCTCCCTCACCCTCAGCATAGTTATTAGACCTGTACTGTACAAAGCAAAAAAAAAAAGTGTACTGAGCTCAGTAGAGCATTTAAATATAAAACATATCGCCAAAGAAAACATTGATCTGAAGAATCCAAATACTCCATTTGCCCCTGTTTCCCCATTTTAGTTGTCCTGAAAAGACCTAATCCGACTGCTGCACTTCCATTGGTGACTCTGGTGCACCACATATTAGTGTTAAAAGAACACGTAGTGTTACTCAGCATGGCAAAACGTCAGGCTGTGCTGGGTCACACAGCATCATTTCTATTTCAAAAGAATAGTTTGACGAGACAATAGCACATCGTAAATGCACCCCAGGTTTTCTTCTGTTGGCATGGATTCTCAGAAGTCACTACTCATCAACCACTAAAGGAGACTTGCATCCATCAGGACTTCCATTTGTTTCTTGTATGCACATATTTTAAGTTAGCTTACACTTCGAAGTGTGTCTGGACTCAAAACAACCACCCGAGCACTGAGAACACAGCGGTCTACTCGCTTTAAGAGTATCCTATCAGATTCTGGCATTGCATCCTAGTGCCCCAATTAGCAAGGACAAGAAGGTGAACTCAGTATAATTGACTTCTTCTAAAAATCTCCTTTAATACTGCATGTTCCAACTCTTATCTGGAACATGCAGTATACTATAAACTCTCAATTATTTATGGACAGTTTATCCTATTTGCAGATTAACCGAGCTATGGATGCAGAAAGACAGAACAGTTTCCCCTCCAATCCAGTTTGGATTTATTAGGCCACATGCAGGGGACTGCAAGAACACAGCTGTAGAGCTTCACACGCCAGCTTGGATCCAGGTGTGCTTTAGCCACTTCCACACAACGCAGGACCTCAAGCAGGAAGCCCACGTGGGCTCGGCTGGCTGCCAACCAGGCCTGCTGTGTTTGCACTGCTCCTTGTCGTGACGCTGCTGTTACTGAAAAGCCACAGAAAGGTACTTGAGCACCTCCCCCCGAGTCAGCTCGGGGCCAGGTTTATTTTCATCACCCCAGGAAGGGCACTACCAGATTCAGCCTGGATTTATTTTCAGTCACCTGAAAGGTGGCAAAGCCACAGTGCACAGTACCTCCATTACTCATAAAAAGGAGACTTACACAAAACCAGGGTGTTATATTAGTGACAAATATAAAAAATTCTAGACTACATTTCAGGAGAATCCCAGAACCCCAGAATGTTAGTGGCTGGAAGGGACCTCCAGAGATCGAGTCCAACCCCCCTGCCAGAGCAGGACCATCTAGTCTAGGGCAGGTCACACAGGAACGCATCCAGACAGGTCTTAAAAGTCTCCAAGGTAGGAGACTCCACAACCTCCCTGGGGAGCCTGTTCCAGTGCTCTGTGACCCTGACAGTAAAGAAGTTCTTCCTCATGTTGTGGTGCAACTTCCTGTGCTCCAGCTTGTATCCACTGCCCCTTGTCCTATCGCAGGGCACACGTGAAAAAAGGTTGTCCCTTTCTTCTTGTCACCCAGCCCTCATATTTATACATTTAGACATACAGACATATTTATACATCAATTAGATCCCCCCTAAGTCTTCTCTTCTCCAGACTAAAAAGCCCCAGGTCTCTCAGCCTCTCCTCATAAGGCAGGTGTTCCAGTCCCCCAGTCATCCTCGTAGCCCTCCGCTGGACTCTCTCGAGCAGATGTGTCCCTCTGGAAATGGGGGGCCCAGAACTGGACACAATACTCCAGGTGAGGTCTCACCAGGGCAGAGCAGAGGGGGAGCAGGACCTCCCTTGTTCTGCTGAACACATTTTTCCCAGTGCACCCCAGGATACCACTGGCCCTCCTGGCCACATAGGCCAGGAAGAAAACAATGTAACTTCAGGAAAATGTCCACAGTTATCAGTTTTAATCTTCTAAATCACAAATTACTGATGCTTTTACACCTGAGACTGAGTGTATCTGTACCACAGCATTAAAAGTAATCTGTATACAAGTTAATCAGATTTGGTTTAATGTTTTTCAATTGTGCTCATACTGTAAACAGGTTCTCAAATAAAAGTAACACCCTGCTGAGGAAAACTATGTTCCTGTAAAAGTGAGAAAGTGAGTCTTGTAAGATGTGATCTGCCTGTTGTGTCACACCTGCAGCTACTGCAAAGCTACCAAAGGAGGGGTTTGGGTCACAACCTACCACTATAATATCACTCCAGATGACTTATGCAAGGAGTTTCCTAGATCATATTACTACAGGGGAATCAAGGAGTTGAGTCTCATAATGCTTACCTCAAAAAAAAAAAAAAAACAAAACCCTGAAAAATCAAAAACAACAGCTACCAAACAGTACAGGTGCTAAATATAAGAAACTAATCCTAAAATACACTGAACATAGAATGAAACCAACCTCGACATACATTTTATCACACAAAGTAAACAAGTAATGTAGGTTTGCTACCCTTGAGATAAAACCAGGAAGAATGAATTTATAACTGGTAAAACAATGCAAGAAGTAAGAAACAGGTATCAGTAACTTACCCCCTTACAGAGGTTGCATGCAGGAGTAATACTCAACTAAGGGCACCAGAATGCAAGTTACAGAACAGCTACATTTATTTTTCACTTGGCAGGTATCAATAATATCACTCCTTTTTATCTGAAAGCTAATGCCACAACAACTATTCAAAGACTTAGCTACAAGCTGAGGAAAAAACAAGGAAAAAACACAGGTAAAAGAGTCACTGATCTTTTCAGAACTCAAATTTTACAAGTTCATCTTTGCTTAAAACCAGAAGGGATCAAGTTCTGTGCTGCCAGCTCATGTAACATGCTGCCCTCTCGTGGCAATATTAAATTTAGGGCTTTGAAATACAAATGAGTTGTGACTATTTCTGGATGCTTTTTTAAATTAAATGATGAATGCTTAAAGGTTGAATATCTCACAAATTCTAAAGTGTGACCCCTCACCCCTTTGGTCAGCCAACACCTGGAATTTCCATCTCCTTTCCAATTTCCTATCTTCTAGCAGCAAGCTACAATATAAAGATTACTCTAGTGTTAAAGAACATTGTTTGGAAACAGTAACAACACAGACCACAGATTGACCCCTAGAGCACTTGCCATCCCAGTCTGTAACTGTGCTGGATGGCCACTTTAAGCAGAGTGAGATCCCAAAGCTCTGAGCAGCTGCTTTACCCACATTAGGACAATACTTGTTACAACTAAATGATCCTTCAGGAAGAAGCCTAGGACACTGAAGGGCTATGCAGGGGTTAATAATCTAGCAGTAGGAAGGTGCTATATAATGAACCTACACCTCAAGAAACACCTCACCACACCTGTAGCCTTATTTTTGAAGTAAAGCTGCAGAGGCAGAGAACAGAACTTGACAGAAACTGGTACCTATGTACCCACTGAAGTGCAATCTTTCTGACCAGCTTCTTGGGAAGATGCACATTAACAGAGCTCAAACAGCCCTGCAGCTGTTGGTGAACAGTTACAAAGAACTGAGCACCTGAGGAAAATAAAAGATTAAACACACACACCCAACCCCCCCGAACTAAGAATCCACCTCTCCAGCAGAATCTATAGCTTTGCCATACCACACTTTTTTTCCATGTTCTTCTATAAAGCCTGAAACCCTTGGTGAACTGAGACATTTTATTCCGATGATCCCCTGAAATGCCCTGAAGCCCCCAAAACCATATTCCTTAGTGCACAGCTGGGGCACAGCCCAAGGGTGTGCCACAAGGAGGTAAAAGCTGCAAATCTTCACTGGAGTCAGCTCCAGTGTCCTGCCCCTTCTCCCTCCCACAGCTGAACCAACATGAACTTCTCTATTTTATCAGGGCAAAACCTGGCTAAAGTGCCAGCTTCATACAGCTGAAAAGTCACAGGAACCTTTGGTTTCAAGGAATTTAAAGGAATACTGGTTTGGATACAAGTTAAAATAAACCCAACTATAGGGATGATTTTTTTTTTTTTTAAAAGACTGTCATGAAATCCTTTTGAAATCCTGCTCTTTTGCAAGTTGTAGTCAGATCACATCTTGTGTGTCACTCTGCCTTGCGATGAAAACTATTAACATCCTAGCATTTGAGTTTTATTAACTAAATCCATGCTAACTATATTACCATGTCAAACAACTGTTTGTTTACTAGAAATTAGTTGTGTTTAGGGAGGTTGTAAATAAAAAAAAAAAATTCTACAAATACGTTTGAATTTAGAAGCTGCTAAGAGTCTCATCCTTCCATGAGGTGTTCTTTTATATCCTTTGGAATATTACAGAAGGCATGTTCCTGCCTTTATCTGTGACCAGTACTGCTGCTGAAGCTACAGGGCTTTTGAATATTCATTATCCATTTAAGAAAAAGTAGGAAGAAGCTGCCTGAAGAGAAAATTAAGTAACAGCTGAAACAGAACTACTGAATGACCATCCAGTTAGCCATAGCAGAAGTGCTCCATTGCTCCCTCAAAACCGTCAGTCTATTCAGATTTAATCCTTAATAATGAATCCATTATTGCATTCTATTTATGTGCAGACAACTCGGAGTAACACAGACAACACTCAAGATGAAAGCTTGGCATAGGGCTATATAATCCCTTCCATATGGGGAACAACTTACTAAAAGCAACTCCCACACCAGGAGCCAGTGTTACACCAGTACTTCTCCAGTGGGATAAGCTTCTGAATGGCGACGGTGTCTACCTCTGGTTTGAACAGTGTCCAGAAAGCTCTTTTGCTTCAGGTTGATGCTGTTAATCATTACTAAAAGTATCTGTCTATAGTGCAAGGAGAATGCATGAAGTTATTCCAGCTCCCCAAACACAGCTATGTATCTTCCCTTCTTGAGAAGCAGTGTGTGGAAATGGATTCAAACCATGATACCCTGGGAACATGCAGAAAAGTACCAAGTGCTGTAGCAGACTGCGTGGCCACCCCGAGTCCATGCAGGTGATTCTGTCCTGTCTCTCCAAGTGTTATGCTGCCCAGAAAGCACTCAGCAAGCTCAGAACTGCACCTTTCAAGTAAGACTACAATTAACAGTCTCATGTAACACTTTGGTTTGGAAGGGACCTTTAAAGCTCATCTAGTCCAACCCCCTGCAGTCAGCAGGGACATCTGCAACTAGAGCAGGTTGCTCAGAGCCCCATCAAGCCTGACCTGGAATGTCTCCCAGGATGGAGCCTTCACCATCTCTCTGGGCAGCCTGTTCCAGTGCTTCACCACCCTCACAATAAAGAACTTCTTCCTAATTGTCTCCATTTAAGGGCTTAGGGCAGGACCCCACAAAGCAAAATTTGTTTTCCCCTTCCCTATCCCTTAATTTTTCCCCAGATAGAGAGATAAACAAGGGAAGTCAGGAGTAAGATAGACTTTACACTGATTGGGAGTTAATAAAGTATATTATTTAACAGGGAACAGAAAGCAAGAAGGGAGGTAGATATATATATATACACAAAGATGGGAGGAATCCAAAGTAAACACAAGATATACAAAACCCAAATCTCGGATGGCAAACAATTTGCTCAGAACCACGTGGAATCAGGCACGTGCTGCTGTCCCCAGCACAAAGAGGCAAAGAGCAAGAGGAAAAAAAAAAAAAAACAAAAACACTTCCTGCCTTTTTTAAAGGGGTGGCAGAGGAAGGGGGGATGGAATATCTGCTTCCCCCAGGACCCTCCTGGGTCCTAGAGATCACCCGTCCCACCCCCAAGCCTGAAACCACAACACTAATGTCTAACATAAATCTCCCCTGCTCCAGTTTAAAAGGATGGCCCCTCATCCTATCGCTACACACCCTCGTAACCAGTCCTTCCCCAGCTTTCCTGTAGGCCCCTTCAGGTACTGGAAAGCCACCACGAAGGTCTCCTCGGAGCCTGTTCCAGGCTGAACAATGCCAGCTCTCTCAGCCTGTCCTTACAGGAGAGGTGCTCCAGCCCTCAGTATACTCAGTGTAGTGTTATTGAGCTACCAACGAAAGAACAAATGGGATAGAATTGTTAACATCTTTTGCAAGGGAGAGAAAAAGAATATACCTGGGGTTCAGACTTCAGACTTGGGTGTACACAAGTGAAAAGTCTCCTGACAGGCATCACCGTGTTTTCTTCGAAAAATAATACATGAGCAACAGAATTCTGCAAACAGCACTTCAGAGTGCAGACCCCCATCCACAATTCAAGAAATTCTAAAAGTTAACACCAGACTCCTTTCACTGTGAATTAGAAACAAGTTCAGTGTTTCAGGTCAAATTTAGCTGTGCATTCTGCTGGGAGAAAGCCAACAGGCATGCTCTGAGTCTACATTACTGAACTGCTCCAAAATATACTCAAGATTGTATTTCTTTTAACAGACTTGTAAAGAAAGTAGTGCACTGGTGCTACGGCTTAGAACTCACCGAGGGGGAAAAAAGTTCAGTTAGGTTTTGATAGCTGGCTACCTTGGCAGCTTTAAACACAGGCTAAAATGAAATCAACAACAACAAAACCAAATCCTGTTTAAATGAATAGGATAGCACTGCAGAGACCGGTGTAACTGGCCTGGCTTGGCCTGTCCCCAGCAACCCATCTGTCCTCCCAGTGACTCAGACACTCTTCTCACCCAGCCACATTCCATGTCAGACACAATGACTTAACTCTGTGGCCACACTGAATTCTTAGAAGCCTCCAAAAAAACTCCGAAAGGAAGATCCTGAATTTACTTCCTGCTCCCAACTCTCAGTTACCTGTTGTGCAACATCAGGCTACCTGTTGTGTAAACATCCCCTAACAGCCTTTCACAGGATAAATGGCTGGTGGGATGTTCTCCACCATTAAACACTTCTATCCAAGAGGCAGGTTATGAGAAATCCTGAAGAACACAATGAACATTTTTAATGGGTCAACGTACCACTACAGCTGCTATGTGACTCCCTTTTGTGGTGGCAACAGAGAACATTTTTACTGTCTTCTTCAGGAAAATTAAGGCTAAAAAAGTATTATTGTTGAATTTCTGCATTGATGGAAAAGCTAGGCACTGTAAGTCTCTGAATTTGCATCTGGATTATTATATCAGATGTTTTTAAATGCATTTGTGCTAAAGGTGTTGAAGCACACCCTTTCTTCTATTTGCTTAGGTTCCAGATAAATTGTCAAAACACTTCATGCATTTAATATGAGTTTCAGAATGCTCATCTTTTCCAAAAGTACTAGACTTTTTAGAGAACTACTGTGGTCAAAAGGGCTCTCTCCAATGGTATAGAGGTTACTGGGGGTGGAGATAAAGAAAGCTATGGGGTTTGGGGGGAAAGGACTATGTCTTTAATTACTCAGCAGCATTTTTAAGCCATGCTGAGACATCACTGGTGGCTATACAGTATCACAGATGGGTTATGCAGTTAATCACTACTGATTAACTACTAGAAGGCTTTACCACTTAAAGAATCTCATACTGGTTGCACACCATTTTGGATTTAGGATGATTTTGGAAAAGAGTAAGAGCAGGTTATGTAGTGTGAGAAGCTGATCTATGTCATGCTATTGTAAAATAGGTTAGTACGTAGTGATGTATAAACTGTGCCCTGGCCTGCAAGACACGTGAAGCCATCTCTCTGCTTTACACAGCACCACCATCTCAGCTGGAGCTCTCTGTCCAGCACCATACTGGGTCTGACTACAGCAGTGTTAAGTTTTCTTTACAGCAGCCTGTGTGGTGCTGGGTTTTGGATCTGTGACTAAACCAGTGCTGGTAACACACCAATGTTTCGGCTACGGCTGAGTGGTGCTTACGCAGTGTCAAGGTTTTCTGTTTCTTACTCTGTCCCCTGCAGTGATTAGGGTTAGGGAACCTCCAGTTTTTCTCACTTTGGCTCTTCTGGTTCTTTTACCCATCCTGCTGGACAGGGAGCTACTGGACAGGCACTTAGCTCCTGGCTGAGGTCAACCAACCACAACTACCCTCCAAAAAAGGTGCGTAGTCAATCGAGGTGAGATACGCAAGACCTCACCTACATCCAGAAGTATGAACTACAAGCACAACTTCAGAAGACTTATGTTCTTTAAAGTACAAAAACTTAAAAAAAAAAATATTCAAATACATAGCAGACTACAGCAATCAAGACAAGGACCTCTTCAGCAGCTCTGTAGAGGTCAAAGAAATCATGTGTGTGAATTGTAACAAAGATGATTGTTTCTAGGCAGCTGAGGGGAGAGATGACAACAATACAAATACCAAAGCACTGCAACAGATTGCACTGAAGAGCTTGTGAAAATACTAGAGGTCTTTAGGACAGGTCAGATTGGCATCTGCCAAGGATACCAAGAGCTCGGCTTGCTTTGGATTTACAAATCTGAGTCTTACTTTTCAGATTTTGGGGCAGACAAAACTACCCCTTTCTCTGATAAATGGTTACACCTCCCCCCCACCTGAACACCACATATATTAATTAGTAGTCTCAACAATATAATCAGTGCTATGCAGTAGATACAACATAGACATTTTCTTTCTCATAATATAAATTAAAGAGTAGTTAATTCAAGGTAAGGAATTCATAACTTAGGGAAACAATATCTGTACAAATAAAGTGCAATCCAAACCAACAGTTTTACTAAAATATCAGTGTTCAGCAAGTTACCTCCTCTACGTTGGAAGCAGTTTTGGCAGACGTCTCCATAAAGATAAGTCCATGCTCTCGTGCAAATGCTTCACCTTCTTCTTTCTTCACTTCTCGTCTAGATTCTAGATCACTAAGATGGGAAAAAAAGTTAGTTGCATGGTCTAACCTGTTTGTGTAAATACTATTCTTCAGAGATGTGCCTGTAAGCCCAGAGTCCCCATCAGAACTTATATACAGTATAGAGAACAGCCACAAACACCACGCTTGCTGAGCTGTCAATCCTAGTTGACACAGATCTTACCAAAGGCTTCACAAAATGGATTTCAACAGGACATGTGTGTATTCATCCAGCTATTTTTTGCATGCTAACTTTTGACATAGTCATTTTAGGTAAATATCATTCTTCTTCAGTATAATGTCATCTACCAATCCACACTGTAGAGCTGAGTTGATAAGAATTTCGGAAATTATTTCTTATTGATATTAAAAAATTTTAAAAATAAAGTTAATTTTTTTCTATTCCATTACAAGACTCCATAGAGGCAATTTCTGTTCTGACCTCACCCTCTAATAGCAGAAGCATTTGAAGTGACTGTTGCACTATTTTCTGTTTCTTATCTTCTAGGCAGTTTAGATGAAAGTTAAATATTACACAAAAGAACAAAAAAATTATCCCTTTTGGACTGGACAACTAAAGACAAATCTGCTTCTGTAAGTTATGCAGAGAATATTTCACTTAAAGCTTCTTTAGAAACAAGGAGTACACAGGTCATCCTTCTTTGTAACTATATTACAACTCAAGCAATAACAATGCTACATTTAGACAAATAGTAAATATGTCTTTTTAAACAAAGTTTCATTCAAGTTGTACATATAAAAATATCTTCTCAGATACAGTTTTGAACTAAACATTATGCAAATATAGAAGTTTAATTTGCAGCCAGAATACCAGTAAAAAATATACTGGGCTTCAGTGCTGCCACCCTTGTAATTATACATATATTAAAAAAAGATCCTCTCTATTTTGCAGCAAAGCAGGGTTTTTTTGTTATTTTTACAACTACATGCTAGCTAAGATGAGTTAGTCTCGAAACAATTCACCACATCATTTAAATTTGAAGCATTTGAAGGTAAGGATACAAGAAATGCCTTCTCAAAACCATTTTAAAGTTGCTGCTCACTGTATGTCAGTGTTCCCAGTATGTCAGCCTTGGGTTTAAGACTTCTTAGCAAGGTATTCATTCCCACACCCCTGAGGTAGCTATCTGATACTGTATTTTTAAACTAAAGCCATGTCTTTATTTGCAATTACCATGCTGCTCTCAAAAATATCTTATTTAAAACCTTGATCCACTACAGTATTACCTCTGTGACAGAACAGGAATATACACCTTTTTTGACTTGAAATAGCATAGTTGCATCAAAAATTGAAGTAATAGCCCAGTCAAAACTCGCTACTGATATCTACATATTATTAAAGAGCTTTAACTGCTTCTACTAACCACAGTTGTCTTCCTCTCTCCATTCCAATAATTCGAAGCATTTGGTCTTACTAGATCAATATAGCTATGTTTTGTTCTGGAAAGAAGATTAAGTACAGTACGTGTCATGTTTTAAAACTAGTACTGGTAATGGTTTCAAAAAACAGCTATTATACTTCAGATTAAATTCTCACCACTCTTCAAATCCAGCAATAAATTAGTACTAGAAACGTTTATCAAGTGCACTTTTGGGACTCATAAGAAGAAAATTTATTCCTTCAAAAATATAATGCTAGTATACACATTCCGCCTTCCATCCATCTCTAGTAGTATGACCTACCATAAGAACTCCTTAAACACTCTCTCAGGATATTGCAATATAATTGAAGGAGTTCTCTTCCCATCCTCCTCTTTGAGACTTGAAAATAATTCCCTTTAAAAAGCTTCTTAAAGAACTTTTAATGTGGAACCTTAATCTGGAACTTAAAATACATAGTTTAAGTGTATTGTCTGTCTAAAACCTAGTTGTAACTGGGAATTACTGAGCTAGCTGAAGTAGCATATTATAACATATAATCATGGTGATAAAGTCTGCAGCAGCGCAACACAGGACAAACAGTTTAACAGCTAAGAATAATCAGAAATAGTTACAGATGTCAGTTAAGTATGCAAACTTCTGTCATACCCAAGGAAAAAGCACACTTCAGTGTTTCTCTCAGGGCTGTATATTTACTCACATAAGCATAAAAACAGCTGATGAGGAACATCATGGGCTTACTAAAGCTTCACTTCGTGAAAAAAAATTGTATTTTTATACTGATTTGCAAAGACTATGCTTATCACATTCCTTAATTAAAAAGAATGTCACTAATAATTTTTCAGATTATTAATAAAAATGTGGACAAGCTTCACCATTACTTAATGCTTCACATGTTTTTCAGTGGGAGGCAGTGGAGAAGAAAATATAAAACACAACGCTACATGTTCACTAGATCAAGAACTAGAAAGATCACAGATAAACTTCATGTATTTACTGATGTGTTTTTATGAAGACCTTCAATACAGATCAAAATCTCAGCATCTACAGGGAATCACTGTAGAACTTTGGACAGTCTAACTGATGAGACCAAGGAGATAATAGTTTACAAACTGGGTAACACTCCAAAACTTTTAGTTTTGTTTAGTTTTAGTCTAAGAGTAGCCTGAATTCATCAGGAAGAGCTGAAAAACCATTCTCTGCCTCCAACTGCAGCTAAAACATAGAATATGAAACAATTCAGAAACATCTCATATAATCTTGAGATGTGCACAATTTACATTTGACAAAAGTATCTGAAATAAATCCTGTAGTATGGGATGCTTTTTATAAAAAAAAAAAGACATTTTCTGTTGTGATTCTTAAAGCACTTTAGAACACCTAAAATGAGGAGTCACAGTCTCTTTTATAAGAGAGATCTAGGTGCTTCTAAACAGTAATTCCAGATTAAAAAAAGTAACATGTAAAATAATATAATCCATGTTTTCATACATTGTTAATCCTTTTAAAATAGAATTACTTCTACAAAAGGTAATCAGAACATAAGGTAGTTGATCTGCATGTGCTGCACATAGTATTGGTCTAATGAGAAAAAGAAAGGTTTTAAATTTACCTTAGAACTATGTCCAGTGACTACAGTAATTTAAAGTTAACATACTGCCTAGAAATAAGAAAATGAAAAAAAAAAAAAAAATCCAGAGATGTTATATGTCTCTACCACTTACAAAAATCTTAACTGGTTAATTTTTACCTTTTATTTCCAATAAGCATTATAACCATGTTGGAATTGGAATGCTGACGAGCGTCTTCTAACCAAGTTGTCAAGTGGTTGAAAGTGTCCCTCCTAAGAATGGAGAAGAATGAAAGTTAAAAGTGGGTTTT
>NW_008614681.1:18256-22742 GCF_000691845.1 Merops nubicus | reverse complement strand
CTTTCCCTTCTGTTAGTCAGCTTCTCTACTTGAGTAACCAGCTCATTTATTAGTACACATGCTCCAGGGATAAAAGCCAGTAATCCCTTTGTGAGAGGGAGAACAGGCCAACAAAAATTTAGTAAACAAGGAGCATTAATGAACTCTGCCTAAAAAGTAATTGAAAACATGTTTGCTACAAAGAGTAAGGAGGGTACTTACAGCTGCAAGAATCTGTAATTTTATATACATATAAAATCTGCTGAAGGGAGTTTTAAGAGTTCCTAACAGCCTCAACCAATTCAAACAACAGTACAAATAATCACATACTTGTGTAGCAATATTTGTTCTACTGAAATGGTTGACAATTTTCTGTGAGTTTACAAACCAAATAATTTAGCAGCAATGTCTTTTAAAGTAAGGTACACAAATATGGCATGCTACAGATGTTGCAGAATGTGTACGCTAAATACTGAACTGGGTTTAAGATTTCATGAGAGTAAAACCACCTTTTTATGAATCAAAGATTCATCTGCTGGAAATTCAATGGAAATAAATGCGTTGGCTTCCTGATATTTAAAAATAAACAGGGAACAAAAAAAGGAAAAATGCCTAGGAAATCTCTAGTGAAAGTTGTTGTTTAATTCAGCAATGAGACCCAAGGCCCACAAAGGGAGCCACACACTCTAGTAGGATATTGGAGCCTGAACAATTTTCATAAACCAGCCACAGTTTTACAGATAAGTTGTAGAGAGACACTATTCAATACAGCAGGGAAACCTTAGTCACTTCTGAACAGCTGCCACACAAAACAGAAAAAAAAAAAATCACACTAAGACCTGTACCTTCCCAGCTTCATAAACACAGCAATGGTAGAAGGTTCCTGGTATTTTTATGTAACCAAACTTTGATGTTTTACTATTTTCACTCCTTTGCAGAATGGTACTTCAATTAAAAATCTGCTATAATTACAGAAAAATTATGGCTCATGGTAATAACAGCACGAGAAAAGAATTAATGAAATATTTTAAGGTCTTTCTCAATAAAAGTAATCCAGAGGTTCATGGTCAAGCAGTTCATAAAAATAGTTGGTTTCATTCTTCCTGAGACTTTATGTATACCTTTTTTCAACCACTTCACAGAGCAAATTGAAAGTATATAGGTTACATTAACCATATCTTGATTTTGAACTCTAAAGGAAAGTTGGCAAAACAGTAAGATAACAAACATCTCTTCAAAAAGCCCAAGTAAATCAGACATTTTAACACTGCAATATACCACAGGACAATCCTACAGAGACAAATAATTTTAATCCAGTTATATATCTCCTCAGTATTCTCACCTTGTGATGTCATACACTAGTAAAGCCCCCGCTGCCCCTCTGTAGTACGACCTCGTGATGGAACGGAAGGACTCCTGCCCTGCCTGCAGAAGACAGGTTCATCAGTGACCATCTCAAACTTAGCTATTGTGGTGCTGAAAATCAAAATCTTGGAATCACACAATTCTACTCTTGAGATGACGGGGAAAAGAAGGAGCATGGAGAGGGGACAAAGTCTCTAACACCAGCAAGAGAAGGCACATAAGGAAACACCAACTACAGCACAGTGCTGTTTAAAAAAGAAAAAAAATCGGAACAAGACCTCTAAACCTTTTTTGGCAATCCCTGACAACCCAATTTACTGAACGGCTTCACAATACATGAATCATTATTAGAGCACAGAATGGACTCCTAGCAACTAAGCTCTGAAGACAAATTTGAAAGGAAGCAAATAACCCAGAGCTTCACATTTGAATTCAATAACCCGCTCCCTGGGGCAGCTGTTGACACTAGAATAAATAAAGCCCATTGTAAATAAATGATGAATGACATCTTTACGCCCACCATCTGCTGGTGTAAAGGTTGTTGGAAGGCCAAGGATGCAGATTTTATCCATTATATCATAAACTGCAGCCAGCTTTCAACAGTCTTCAGATGGAATTCTTTCAGTAATCATTTTATTATGAAAAAACAGAAAATGGTTCCGAATTCAATTTTACACAATTTTGCTCCACAGTTAATCAATTTCCTCTGTACTTGATAAATAATGCTTGTCAGACAGCTACAGGATGCAAGAGTCATCTCTGTATGCACTGCTGAAAACTTTAAATAAGAGATCCTTCATAAATTAGCTTGTTCTCACAGAAAAGTATTCTGTAAAAATCTCAGCACTTGAAAGAATGTGCTCAAAAGAACACAGCCCTGAAAAATAAATATTCATAGTTGCAGACCTTGAGCTCCCTGTGGTTCTGTTTTTCCCAAGTGCTATCTAGCACCTGACAGTTGTTAGAAGGCATATTTACTTCTGGTATTCAGTAATAACAGAAGCTTTAGCAGAATTCAAAGACAACACAGAACATGATTAAAAACCACTAATATTAACACTGAGAAAACAATATGCAGTAAGACAGTTATCTGCAGAACTACAGGAAACTGCCCTGACTTAAAAGCAAGAACGAAATATTTACCAAATAGAAGCCCTACTCAGCCCTATCTACAAAAACAGCGTAGGGAACTTTCTCTTCTCACAGTTAGTGTACTTTTAATTTAAGGTCATCTTGAATTCAAGGAGAACTTGATCTAGAGCCTGTTGCTGAACAAGAACAGTGACACAACAAGTTTCAGTACGTTCACACTTTGTAAAGCACCCTTATCTTCCAGAATAATCAGTTATTTCAGTTTAGGAAAACCATTTCAGCCATTCCAGAGGGAAAAGTTATGAAAGACAGACAATATATTTAAGAGTTTCAAGAAGACAGCAACACACCAGCATATGCACTTGGCCGAGTCTCCAAGTGCACCTGTATGTAAACAAAGGTAACAGGACACAGAGAAGCTGCTGGAACGCACCAAGGAACAGTGAAAACCCAAGGGTTTAGTGCAACAGCAGTTCCCTGACCAGAAGCTCCACTAAGCTCTACAGTTTTTTCTTGGTGAGGTGACTAGCTCATGTGCATGTCAGATGCAGAAAACATCTTCTCCCTAACTAGACAAAGTTAATGTTACCAGTGTATTCCAGGTACTGCCTAAAATCATACTTGAAGAGACCTAAGAGGCTGCCTGTTTTACCTTAATAAGTTTCACCCTTACACATGAAATAGTTCACCTCCTCGAGTAAATTAACCATGGACAAGCCAGACTGTCAGAGGTTCTAGCAGAACTTACAAGAACGGAAGAATTGTGACTTCTCACAAGAATCACTTAGTTACAAAAACTTGGTACCTAAATCCCCCCAAAAAATAACATTTTTAATTCTGTCTCACTTGCCTGTGATGTAACTGAACTAATGCTGCTTCCTGAAGGAAAGACTTGGGAAAGGGTGGGAGACATTATTCCTTCTTCACCAGATACAATCTTCCATACACCAATAATGAATCTGAGCTTAGATATGCCAACAGACAACACAAATTAAATTCTCTTTCATTCTAAAAAAGAAGACAACTGAGGTTCTGTGAAGAAACCTCAACGTATTTACTCTATGTAATCTAAAAACGAATGCTATAAACACAATATAGATGTAATTTACTACCTATTTTAACAGTAGCATTCTGAACGAGACCTAGAAGGTCACTACAGCAGGCTTAGGTATGTAGAACATACTCCAGAGGGTTCTTTTAAATATCATTATTACTTTAACCATTTTTCATCTGACAATTTGCCCTCTGCCCACCCCCTCCTTTCTTCTTCCCCAAAAGGAACAAGCTATTTCAATGAAGAAAAAGCCAAAAAAGCATAGGTCATTAGCAAAAAACTACTTAAACTCCTATGAGTAATATTTGTACTTTATCAGTTTTGCAAAGTAGGACCAACCCAAGTTTAGCTACTTGCTATAAGGAGCAACAGATAAATGCAGTAGCATGGAAGCTCAGTATAAAATAAATCCTGCTTCAATACCAGAGAAAAGTCCTTTATCTTAAGTGGAATTAACATTGATCATACTATCCCTACCACATTCCCCCCAAATCCATCACTTCCCTTCCCCCCCATACTTTTTTCACAGAACCACTGAATGGGTGAGGTAGGAAGGGACCTCTGGAGGTCACCTGTTCCAACTCCCTCAGTCAAGCTAGGCTACTCACAGCAGGTTGCCCAGGTCCATGTCCAGATGGCTTCTGAAGATCTCCAAGGACGGAGACTCCACAACCTCTCTGGACAACTTGTGCAAGCTCCTGGTGTGTGGAACAGCAGTGGCAGTAGCCTCTGTATCTCCTGAGGCCATATGACATCAAGTAGAGGCAACACAAGCCTTTGCTCCAAGGCAACTCCTGGCTAACTTTGAGAGTTATGCTTCAGTGGAAGTGGGAAGATGGAGGATCTTTTGCTAACAGAGACTATGACAGCTGTTTCATGGGCAGAAACTGCAGTTCAGACAAGGTTGCCTAGAGAAACCAATAAATGCATATGGAACAGGCCTGAACACACGTCCTCTCTCTTCAAAGAAAAAGGTGCTAGCTCTGATGCGAGTAG
>NW_008614681.1:13003-18225 GCF_000691845.1 Merops nubicus | reverse complement strand
GTGTGGGCCTCTGATAAAAAAAGTGATGCTTTATGTGTTACAAACATTATTCTGGGCTGTTTTCTGGACTGTAAGCTTTTCCAATTCCTATGACATTGGTTAATAAAAACTTTTTGAGAGACTGATAGAGACATAGTTCGAGGAGTTACAGGTCTTCAAACTAGCACAAAAATTTTCATCCCTGGTTGAACTGTATTGCTGCATGGACATACATCCCATGTGCTTCTCTAAATATACCTCAGAATAGAGACCAAAACACAAAATCAAACTAATGCTGTCAGC
Organism: Merops nubicus; assembly: GCF_000691845.1. NCBI lineage: Eukaryota > Metazoa > Chordata > Aves > Coraciiformes > Meropidae > Merops > Merops nubicus. The sequence goes on along the minus strand of NW_008614681.1, from coordinate 17,943 downwards.
AGAGCATGAAGCATTATCAGCCACACAGACTTTTAGGGCCTGCACTGAAGTCTGCATGAACCTTCAAGCTACATCACTGGGTCACCACTGACACAGTATCTGTGGCACATTTGAGAAAAGCCTTGAAGTTTTACTATTTCTATAAGAAATGTGTCATTTCCAAATGCGTGGTGTAGTCACATAGGTGTCAGCTGCAAAATGTGCAGACAACACTTTGCTATCAAAAAAGGTTCCTTCCAAGTTCCTTAATTGCATATTTTTTTAAACTAAGAGGAAAACAAACAAGAAGCCACGAGGCAGTGTAAGAAAGTAGTACTGCTACTAATTTAAAACTGTTTACACTTATATAAACTTGATGGAAAGCTAAAAAGACATCTAAGACACAACCAACTCACCCAAGTGTCACACTACATATGACAACTGTCAGTTGGAAGCCACTCCACCAAGCTGATCCCTGGAACACAACGTTCCAGAGGAGTGATACATACCGCTGAACATAGCTTTGGGAGTTACAAATAAACTAACAGCGGCTTCTAGTCACTTGGCAACTTATTTATACAAACACCTTGCTCTTCATTGCAATCATCTCTCTGCTCCAGAATGCAGGCCATTTAGGCATCCAAAGCAATTTCCAACAATCCACAAATAGAAAACTTTAGCCCTCCATTATTAGAAATACTCTTGTGAATTTAATTCAGGTTATAGATATATTTGAAAAATTTAAGTAGCTACTATCATTAAAATGGGAGGTTTGCTATGGACAGAAGGAAGTTGTTTGCCCTCCTTCCACCTAAGGCCCTATCCTAAGCACGAGTCTGCTCTGTTATTCTAGAAAGCCACAGAGAAACTGATGGGAAATCTATAACCAGTCAAAAAAGAAACTATTAATAATATAGTATTTCAATAACCAAATACATTTAGGCACACAAGAGACAAAGGTTTATGAACACTAAGCTAGAAGGTCTATCAAGTTAACTTGACTTCCTGAAGTGCCATCACAGATGTGAACAGTAACTTGGCTACTGGCACATTCAGACAACGGCCCTACTGCACAAACTGCAACAGGAGGAACTATTGACTGGACATCAGTTCATACTCCCAGCCAGAAGCAAATAGTGACCAGACTAGCTTCAGGAACCAAAATAGATCCTCTGCAAGTTCTTGATGTTATTTCACAGCAGCAGAAGAGAGCCATGAGCCCTGAGTCATCAGAACCTGAGCTGTAAGATGTAGCAACAGTCCTGCAGATACACTGTTAGCCAAATTTGTAAAAATACAGCAGAAGAATCCACCAGCCACCCATGAACATAAAAATATGTGCTGACTACCAAAGCAAGTAGAAAATATCATGAAGCAGACAACTGATCAAGAGCTCTTGAGGGGAGGGGGAGTGCACTCCATCCTAGCAATTTTCAACATCACTAAGATGAAATGAATACTCATTTAATCAATTTAATAAATAATGGAGCTTTCTTTGGTTCTACTAGATCCAACGCTTTTGCAAATACATGGGGGGAAAAAAAATATGGATTTCCAAGGATTAGTATATTCAGAATATCTGAAAGTGATTGGACAAGTCACACCTTGGCTTTAGGGAAAAGAGATGGAAGGTGTAATTGTTGAAGGCACATCTTGCACAAATGTACTATTTTTGTGCAAGCTCTCAACTACTAGAAAACGCTGTCAATTTAATTAGAAAGCTCACTTGTAGAAAAACCAAGAAATCACTTGAAATCAGCTTATAAAAAGGAAAATATGATTTCAGATATTTAGTCTTAGTCTGAGCAAGTCTAAGGTATTACAGAAATGTAATAAAGAATGAAAAGAATCATTTACACAGATTTCCATTAATCAGAAATAGATACTAAAATACACTGTGTTTAAACACATAGGAAAAATTCTTACTCAGATCAATTTATTTTCAAGAACATCAGCAGTATTACTTAGTATCATCACTAATCTCTTCCCACACAGTGCCCGAGACAACTTAAAATTCCCTTTTTTAATAACTGCTTATTTTTGCTCATCAACAAATGTTTTGCTCACCAACTACCTGTCACTAGCAGTTGATACAATACAGAATATTCCCCTCAACAACAAAGTGAAGGCTGCTCGCTCAGCCTGATAACAAGCCCAGCATCTCTGCTTCTCCTTAGAAAAACTTAACTGGTGTAATTTTAAGTTTTCTCATTGTTATGCTGCCCTAATACAAACAGCTTCGTCTACACAGCTTGTTTAAACTCCCAAAGCTTAAGAGCTGCCAGAACAGTCATTTTGGTTTTTAGCAGCTTCTGTAGACCTTTTCTAGTTCCCTAAAAGTTATTTTTGCAGCTGACACTAGCTCAAATACCATGCTTCCAAAAAGGAGTAACTTAACTTCTCGTAGTGGGAAATTACAGAATTTGTTTTGACAAAAATATTTCTCAGTCCATCCAACTATTGAAAGGCATTGTTAATATTAAAGCCAGGGGAAAAGGGAATAATGCAGGGACTAAAGACAATTGAACAATTTGGTGTAATACCTGTGCTGCCCTTGACTGCCCTAAAGCCCTTAGAAAGGAAAAGTGAGGAGAGCACAACAGGACACACTGTTTGCTTGTGTAGATGTATGATCAGCAGTAGGACCAAGACCAAAACACCCAACACTAAACATGCAATGGCCACACTGGAAATTTCTCACAGAATGTGGGGTTTGGTTGTTTGGTAGCGGTGGTTTGGAGGAGGGGGGAGTGGGGCATGGAGGATGTGTGGGGGTGTTTGTGTCAGGCTAGTTTTACTGGACTACCAGCTCACAGGACCTGGTACTGCACTACAGTTTCTAATGGGCATACGTGTGTTCCTTGAGCACATCTTCCAGTTCAGCCTCACCCAAAAAGAATCCTGTGCGTGCCAGCACGTGAAAGCCAGATTGCAGTGAGCAGAGCTAGCTCCTGTAACACTCCTCCCCAAACTAAGATGCTAATGAAAAAGCCATGCTACAAGTTCTGATATGAGCAGAGCACAGGAAGGGAAGGCTCCAGCTGCCCCGGGAGTGATGACATCTTCCTGCAGTGAGATATGCTGCAGCTTCTGCATGCTCCCACTAGGAAGACGTGGAGCTGCTCCCTGGAAGCTGCATTCACCTGCTGAAGGTAACACAAACTGAGCACTCCTGCACAGAAACGTCTGGCCAGAAAAGCACAAATTAAAGTGTTTGATTCTGTTATTAAAGTACGTCCTTACTGCTAAGCAGTCAAAATAAATTTTATGCAGTTTTCCACTTCTGATGTTTCTGCTTCCTGTTCAGTGATGGATTAACAGCAGCTATGTAAGTCTAGCACTAAATCAGAGAAGTATTGGCACTGGGACTCAGTAAATACCAACTGAAAACCTAAGTACTTCATGTGTTTCCTTACCCATAGGTGTAAGCCAAACTTTCTCTTATCAAATAAAAATTGGTACAGCTTAATAAGTAAGGAGGCAGCACCAGTAAGAGATAGCAGGTCTTGCTACTGGAAAAAGAGGTTCTGGAAAGTGCTCAAGGCAGATACACAACACAGACAAGGTAACCTTGGTCACTACAGACATCTTTGTGTAGCTTAACACTTGTTAAGTAAAACACCTCTCGAGAATAACCTCGTCCTGCCTCTTAGTCTGCCATTCCTACAACACCTTTGCACCCAAGACCAGAGCTCAGGCAGTGGAATTTAGATAGGCTTACATCCAAGACTGGATTAGAATAAAAATAGCCTGGGTTTGAAAAATCAAGACTGCATACAGTTAAAATTTTAACTATGAGCAATAGACTAAGTCTCTGCTTACAATTTGTAAATTATTAACCACTACTCAAGTGTTAAGCTACTCAAGTGTATGAAAGTTTTCAATGAATATTTTTAATTTATGTATTATATACTTTAGCTAGCCAGATACAAATTCTTCTTGAGCACAGATTTTAAGTTATAATCAAAAGCAATTCTGTTGGAATTTTGGCTGCCAGACACTTCCCATGCATTCAAGAAGCAAAACAGACAAAGAGCTACCAATTCAGACACACCAAGAAAAACACTATCTACTCAGAAAAAAGTTAAGTTCACTTGTATTCAAGGAACAGATAATAGCACATTAACAAAATCAGTTTAAAAGTCAGTGGCTGCACTGGTAGTAAAAGCAGTCATTTTGACTACAGAGAATCTGTCACAAATTTAGAAAACAAGAATTAATGTAGGTATGTTCTTATGTGGTCACATGAGATAACTAGAAGCTTGCTTCTGATGCTACTGTTTATGCAGAGGTTTGCTTGTCTATCCAACTTAAAAATGACCAGCTCCCTTGGCAGCTAGCAATCCCCAGCTACAACAGTAAAAGCGCCCAGGGCAGAAAAAGCCTGAAGCACAACATGGCCAAATTCCTCTACGCCTTCTCAGGGAGAACTTCCAAGCAGGTGCAGGTGTCAGATGCCATTGCAAGTGATAAGCTTGTAATATAATTAAGGTACTTCAGATCTTACTTACAAAGGTAGCAAAAATATTGCATTTGCTTGCATTTTTTTATACATGTGCATGTACATAGGCATGTATGTATGAATGGACGTCCCTTTATTTGCTGTACCAAAACAGCACATGTATGAGGCTACAGCTCATGCACCTGTCCATTTGTGAAGGTATCCTGAAATGCCTTAGGACACTGGAGAAACAGAGCTACCAGCAGCAGGATCTTAAAGCATCATAACAAGGTGTAGACACTGAAGCTGACTGCATTATGGTGAAGTGACTGAGAAGTTGGCTTTGCCAATGTATGTTCTTAACCTAAACCCCCTCAAAAGTCAGAGTCTGGGTTTTGGGTGGCTTTTCAAAACTTTAAGCTCTTACCTGTCGCCTCTTTGTCTGAAGTATTTACTGTTTTCATGATTATGGTGAACCTGCATTCTTAAGTGGTCTTCTATGAGAACAGTGAGCCCTATC
>NW_008614681.1:0-12972 GCF_000691845.1 Merops nubicus | reverse complement strand
TCCCTACACTGGAAATGCAAATGTTTCCTCTAGAGAATACTTCATTAAAGCTAGTAGAAACATCACAATTCCCCACAGAATGTTATATTATTTTATATTCTTTGAGTGAATGTATAGAAAAAGACCACTTAGAGAAAAGTAAGCTCTTAATAACACAGAAAGCTTTCACAATGAAGCGAGGCAGCACAAATTCCAGTTTTATAAATCTGGCAGAGTGTTACTCGAGTAAGTTACCATAGTAGAAATTTGCACCACTTAAGAGTACATCACACCAGAAAAGGAAATTTTAGCAAATTTTTAACCTTCACAGAAACCAAAGAAAGCTGCACGACAAAGTACTTGGTCTCACATGCGTGCTGATGAGAGGACTTAACCAGAACAAAGGGCAAAGCTGGTGGAGCCAGATGTTTCAATAATTTCTATAATTTATTACTTACCGTATCCCATATCTGAAGCTTTATCTGTTTTCCATCAATAGTTATCATTCGAGCCCCAAATTCTACACCTAAATAGATTTTACAAAAGATCACATTATTAGTATATATCAGAAAGAAGAACGTCATGCATTATGAAAGCAAGAATGTATGTTTAAGATAACACTGTATTTTTAGGCAGTAACTTTTTTCACAATCTGCTTTTAGTTAATTTTCCAGCTGCTTGAAAGCGCTGGAAAGTTTTTCAGAAGGAAAACTGTCACTTTAAAAATGCACTAATTAGAGCAAGCATCAAGGAGCTATTTCCTACAAAGTTTTCCAAATGATTTAGAGAAAAATTCATTTGAATGCAAACAGGAAACTGAAGAGTCACAGCTATTTTAACGTTCTAGCAATGATAGATTGCTGAAGACAGTTCAGAAGCTATTAAACTTGCAATTCTTTATCGAGAAAATATTCTATTAACCAAGCATACAAATGTTGCCTTCACCCAGATAAAGCTTATTACTGTATTAATTCTCATCTGCCTTTATAAAAAAAGTGCTTCCAAAAATTGTATCTAGTTAAAGATCAAATTTAATAACCAAGGAAAAAAATTAATGTTTCAAATAAACAAAAGGAATTTCTTCAGTGGAAAATTCAGCCTTTTGTACCAACCTTTTAAAGCAATTTTAAGATCATTAACAGTAAATTAAGACTAAATTGAGGTTGTTACTACAGTAGTTAAAATCTGACAAACGCCTGGAAAGAGTTGACATATTTAAAGTCTACCAAGTCGCCATTAATCTATGCTTCATGCAGCCATTAATTTAGAAATAGAGATATGGTAGCTTAAGTTTTGTCTAAAATTGGTCACTGTCTTGATTTGGAAATGGAAATTGAAATGGAAAATTTGTCTTCCAATTAAGCCACTCTGCTTTGAAGCAATCCAGAGTTCTTAAAAGCTTGTTTTGAATATTTTGGGAGGGAATGTAGCTTTCTGCAAAATTACTTTTGGGGAAGGGGGCAGGGAGAATCCACTCTTTCCCCTCCTGGATGTCTACAGCCAACTAAAAGCTGCAGGCCAAAGAACTGTTGTGCTCTCTTTAGCATCCAGATAACTTGCAGTAACTGTTTGCAAGCAAATGGAAAGAACTGAGGAAAGGGACAGAAAGGAGGAAGCAGGTGAATGACAATGCTGCCTGAAGTGGACTCCAGAGCCAGGGGAAGGTCCCCGGACTACTACAAGTATCAACACTGCAGGCATTACTTCATCTCAAAATGTATAGAGCTTCTCGTTGAAATCCAGCAATCATCCCAAATATTTCATTTCTACACACAACCCCAGAGAAAAATGAAAACTACATTTATCCTCTTCCAACAAGATATCTGCTGAGAGAATATTCTGAATTTGAAACACCACACCCAGCTTGATGGTAAGTTTGTTCTCTTCAAGAAGGACTGGAAGCTGTTCAGGTTTACTGTAAGGGCATGTCCTAAGGGCAAGATGCAAACCAAACAAGATTTACAGTGGATTTTTGTCATCCACATCTACCTAAAAATGTTGTGGGTTTGGTTTTTTTTTTTTTTTCCCCAGTTGGGTTTTTGTGTGTTTGGGTTTTATTGTTGCTGGTTTTGTTTCGTTTTGGGGGGGTGCGGTTTTTTTGGGGTAAAGGGGTTTGGTTGGTTGGGTTTTTCCCCTCCAACAGCATCACGCAGCTTCTCTCCCTCTCCTTCATTTATTTTAATAAGACACTTCAATTCCCAAGTGAAGAACAGATGGAGATAGTCATGGTACTGTAAGTTCTTCTAGAGCACACTTTTACTATTATGCACAATTCTGAACGTAGCTCCAAGACAGAAAATACCCACTGCCTGTTGGGCTACGGAACACCATTTTTTTTATTCCACCTGCAGGTTCTCAGGAGTTTTAACATCATCAGGTGGAAGTGCATTCAGTCACATCAACCCATCCCATCTTGCCTTGCACAGGCATACATATGACTTTGAATTCACATTCTTTATTTATCCCCATCTTTCTAAATCTTCTTGGATAACCAGGAAAACCATTCTCTGGGCCAGAACACACACACACACACACCCCTATCAGTTAAGTGAAAGGAGGCTGCTTGCAGCCTGTGCCACTTCTTCCCCTCTCCAAGCAGCTTCCCATGCTCCACTCCTATACCCCTCATTATGTTGCTCTCCAGGTTCACCTCCTGATCCCACCAGCTTCGATTTCTGCTCCAAGATTTCAGCTAGCTACACGCCAGACAGAAGTGGCACTACAACCACCCTGCTGAGGTGAAGCTGCTTCCCACAGCCCGCCAGCCTGCCGATGTGACAGGGCAGCCAAAGGCATAAGTGATATATAAGCTATCAGGTATTTGGCAAGCCTGCAGAAAAAAAGATGACAATAATTTGTGCCTCCCTAAAGAACTTGGGCTCTCTATTCAGCCAGCCTATCTGCTGCCAAGACCTCAGAAATATTTGAAGACTGATGTTAGCCTAAGAATTCAAATTATCTTAGACAGCCACACACAAGGTGTGGGAGGACCGTCAAGGCAGAAAGGGAAGCCACAACCAAACCACCTGGCACATTCTGTTACAGGCAGAGTATCTGTTTATATTTCAAGCACCTATTTCAGTACCCCCAAACACAGGAAGCTTACCTAATTCCAGGGCACAAACTAAAAATAAAAGACTAGGGATACATTTTGTGCAAGGCTCATCAGTATTAGAGCCAACAGGTTCCCTGAAATAACATCCAGAAGTTCAGAGGTTCTATGCCCTTATCAGAGATTAACAGTGAAACTGATTTGAAGACTAAGCTAGCAAACAGAATTTGATCCCACACTATTCCTCATATTTTGCGTGGCAAGTTAAAGAAAAGTTTGTATCATTTACTGTAGTTAGATTATGGTTAAAGCATTCTGTCAACATAAATTCATAGTCCCTAGTACTGATATCAAACCACACTTAACAAAAAGGGTCCACATCCAATTGAGGACTTGGGAGGAAAAATCTCCAGTAAGAAAAAAGACCTCCACTTGGCTTTATTAGCTTAACAAATACTCATCAGCTAAAGATTCCCTGCTGCCTTAATACAGTACAAATCCTCTGTTACTGCAGCACAACAAACTCATAAATGCATGCTCAGGTCCCCCAGCACGGTGGGAGACAAGAGAGACCTACCAATAGTGAGATCATGGACTGGCTGAAACCGCTTGTCTGTGAACTGTAACAATAAACATGATTTCCCAACACCTAGAAAAAAAAAAAAGAAAGAAGTTTTAAGCAAAGTTTCTAACAAATATGTTACAAAGCAACAGAAATTAAAGTGAATGGCATATATATTGTTTACAATTCATTACTAGAGCTTGAGATACTTGAGTAAATTCCACTTACTTTGAAACATATTCAACTTTTTCATAGCACACCACCTTTTAAGTTCTAGAAACACTTAAGTCAAAAGTTATTTTCAAAAATTGAAGAAAAATTAATTCTTCTTTTGAAAAAGTAGTTCTGCCTTTAAAATTAAGGAATAAAAGTTTCCTAACAGATCTCCAAAGTATCATTTCACAACCCTTACCTGCTTCCCCTTCAGTACTTTCAGCTTTCTTCCAGGCTAACTAGATCCTCAAGAGTACCTCACTCCCACTCCCACCCATCTCCCAGTTCATCAGCTCAGGTAGCAGCAGTACATCTATGGCTGCTTACAACCACCACGTTCCAACTCCCCACTGGGTTCCAACCAGCCAAAAAATAGTCCAAATAGTCATCATCTGGGTTCACAGTACAGCCAGACTGTTGTCCCTCTCATAACCCATTTGGGTCAGAAATTAGGATAACTACTTCGTATTATATGGATGCTGATCAGCAAACAGGCAATTTATTTTGTATGTGAAAGCACAGAAAAGTCAATAGGAGTACTGAAACTACCTAGACTTGTAAACAATACTTTTTACAGTTAATTTTCCCATGTTCTTTTACTTTGAGGGGTCATTCCTCCTGTTCTGCTCAGTGGAATTTCTTATTTTCAGCCTTTCAAAACTTTTTAATTTTTTTTTTAAGTTTTAAGTTTGTTTTACATACATTTAAACTCTGAACTATTATCACAAAACATGTAATACTGCAGCATCCAAGTTCCTGCTGTCCTTTGCTTTATCTTCCCAGCAAGATAAGACTATTTTAGCCACATACAAGAGGTCAGCAACAGCTGATCAGCAGTGACATACCTGCTAAGAAAAGACAGCAAACAAAGGGATAAGGAAAAGAACCATACTGCAAGGCACAAGATATGTGCACCAGTGTTTTCAATACAGCGACATCGACCTTTCCACTACTACATTCAGTAAAGTTTTTTAGTACAGTTTCATAAGGAAACAAAGCTGGCAATTGCAATCCCTGCCAACCTATCATTTGGGTCTTAAAAAGCTAGGACCAGGGGCCAGTTTCAATCAAATCTAACAGAAACAGGAGACTTGCGTTTAGTTTTGTCACAAAATGACTTGTGACACACTGACGACATTCCGAGATTTATATCCCAAGCAATACAGCAATTCCAGCCACTCATTAGTGCTGCAATCTCTGCTCTCTTCCCTACAGTGTGCTCGTGCCCCTTTCTCCATATGGCTTAGATGAGGTCTGAAGTCCCTTCCACTGTGTGCTGGGTTAGCAAGCTGATCTGACAAGAAGAGTGACAAAGCAAACAGAAACGGTTTAATGCAGGGTCAGAGAAGCATGAGAGTTAGTTCAAATGAGGGAAGAGAAATGCAGCAGCCAGCAGATCAACAGCTTACAAAGGCAGGAAACTACAGCCCAAGGGAAAGTTTCCAGTATTGGCCTTAACAGATCTCTTCTCTGTATCTCTCTAGCTTACAATAGCAAGCTGTCAGAGCACAAGCAGCCTGGAAGGAGGTATAGATTTTGTCCGACGAAGTTAGCAGACATAAGAGAAGTAGATGAGGAGTGGGGAAGAGCACTGGAGATATGAAAGAAACAGGGAAAAGGACAGGCAGAATACTGGAGCTGTAAGGATAGAGAACACAAAGCTCTAAGGAATTTTAAAATATTAATAATTCTACTTGCAGAATACCATTTATATATACAAGTAACTTTTATATCCCCAATGAAACACAGCTGCCCCACCGCAGAACTTAATCACCATCGCAATTCCACAAAACAACCTAGAACCACGCCAGAAACCCAACGCACAACAGCTTCTGCCGTCAACCTCAAAGGGATTTCGGTACCCTCGGGTAAACCAGAACCTCAAAACCACCCAATGTTCCTATGCAAATCTGACAAACAGGAGGAAAACATTTCCAAATCCAAATCAACAAAGCGTCACTCGACGAGGTGTCCCCGCACCAGTTCTGAGTGGCACTCTGATCCCCGTGCCTCTGGCGAGGCCGGTGCCCAGCCCGCGGGCTGAGGGGAACGCCTCAAGGACGCGGCCCCTCCGGCCCACACCCCTGGCTCCTGCTGCTCAGCAGGGTTTTTTGGAAGCAGACTGCAGGCCGATGGGTTCATACACACAGAAGAAATAATTAGTTTCTCTTTAATGCCTTAATTAGTTTCTCTTTAATGCCTTTCCTGCTACTTCAGAACCTTCCAACAACAATAAAAAAGTCTGGAAGTCTCCAAGTTTTGTTCTGTTGTTGACTGAGAAAAGAGGTTCAAAAACTTGCAAGCAAAGCTGTAGTGCTCAGCAAGTACAGGTTATAACTTTTGTTGCCTAGATTTAATAGTACTGTTCTAATTTTATAGTTTTAAGACACTGCAAGTTCGTAAGAGGGAAGTTCTTTCAAGAATAGCTTGTGACTGACTCACTTCCAGAGCCCGAGCAGACTGTGCTATCAGAGACCCTGGCAGGAAGCTGTACCAGGACAGGAGCCATCCCAGAACTCCAGAGCAGTTTCCCACCTTGTGACAAACACTGGAAAGATCAATGAACTGCATGCCTGCTCATTCTGTGGCCTACAGGTGGTTTAAAGTAACTACACCAGTTAACTCTAAGAGCAAAGTGGCTGTTTACCAGGTATCTTTGTAACCCTTTATGGGAAATGAGGCAGACTCTGGGTGAAGTGGCTGAGCATGTCTCTTGATAGTCAATTACAGAACACAGAAGGGACAGATTCAGTTATTTATTAACTCATTCTCCATTTTACTGCCACAATTAGTTTAATATCGCTCAGATAAACTATCCCTAGAGAAAAAAAAAAATCATAGTATCTTAAAACCAGAAGTGAGCTGAGCTTGGATACACTTCGCCAACACCGCAGTAAACAAAATCTCTTGCTCAGGAACACAGGAAGCCCACGGCTGCCCTGCTCAGAGGAGGGCAGCGTGTGTCTCTGCAAGTGCCTGTTCTAGGGTCCCTTCATCACTTCTTGGCACTCACAACGATGGGAAATGCCACTTGTGCTACACTAGTTTTACCCTCTGGCTCCGAATTCCAAACCAGCAGCCTAGTTCAATTCTCCAAGTTTCTCTGCCTCTCTTCACAGCTTCCTCTGTAACTGGGTTCCACTCCACAGTCAGCTTTCCCACACAAAGAGTTGCCAGAGCTTTGCTATTGTCCACTTTGGCCCAACCATACCTCCACACCCTCTCTCCCTTATCTCCACAAAATAGAGCCAGGACAGCTCAGTGGTAAAGCAAACCTCGCCCTCCTCACTCGCAGGGTGAGTTACACTGTGAGCTAAACCAAGGAACAGACCCACCACAGAATCAGAGTCACCCAAAACACAAATATGCAGATGAGACTAGGGCTACAAAATACATAGCAAAGGGAAGGGTTGTCTGCACTCATGGCAGCTAAAAAAACAGCTCTGGAACCATGGTATTGGTGGTCATACAGCTGAGCCAGTTAAATGGTTGTTGCTCAGAGAGGTGACTCCCCTTCCAAGCTCCTGGGACTCCCTGTAAACAGGGCAAGAAAAGTTCAGCTCTCTACTCACAGGTCAGAGGTGTGCTACTTCCAACACCAGAAAAACTTCCAGGCTTTTCTTTTCTTTACCACTAGACAAAACTCACCAGTGTTCCTTCCACTGATATTCATCTTTACAAGGCTCATCTGGCTCAAAACTAAAAATGCCTCAAAACAGGAGGGACAGGGGTACTAAGATAATTTCCTTAACTGTTCACATCAGCATAATAAGGCGACAAAGGGAAAGAACTGCAGCAATAGTCATCCCAACCTCATATCAAAACTGAATCCTGAAGACAAATCTCTGTAGTTTATTTGCAAGCTGCCTGTGATGGGAAGACTCCCTCCCTCCCACACAGTTCCATCTCCTTACTCAAAATGGCTCTCGCACTTCTCTGACTGTACCTACAATTTGTTTGGGTTTATTTTTTAAATCATTTTTTTTGAGCTGAACTGGCTCTCTGAAGATCCGCCAAGCGCTGATGCTGACAGCTAAGAAGCAGAAGTTCACAGCTGAGACAAGGAGTGGTGACCAGGTCCGCCCATTTTGACAGCAGATAAACATTGGATTAACTCAGTCATCTCACAGAACTGTATTTTTCTTGTTGTGGCTTTACAGGACAAGGTGATCACCACCCACAGAGATGAAGATCTACTCCTCCTTTGATATCTTGCTCTCACTAATCCCCCTAGGTCCAGTTTCTTTCAAGGGTATGTGCTCCAGACCTTGGAAAGCACTTCCCTGGGCCAGTTCGGCTAATGGAGGCACTGAGTAAAAAGTTAAGCTCCAAAGTAGGTGGTTTTCTACAGCATTAGCAGGTTGATTCAGCTCACGATAAACTATCAAAGTCACCACTAGGTAAGGGGAGCAAGACCTCCCCCTTTCACATGTAATCAGTTATGTCAGCTTTACACAGCCATGAAACCAAGGCCCCAACACCAAGGGAGCCGAAATAAGCTTCCTGCTTCTCACCTCCCTTCAGAAAACAAAACTAATCTTTAAACAGGCTACGGACATTCTTAAAAAACAGGCAACTCTCAAGTACTACATTATTTTAAAACTAACTCAGATTTAAACCAGGTACTTAAATAGTACAAATGTCACAAGATATACTTCTAACCTGGCTTATGATGTACTTCTAGTTCTTTCTAGTAGCCTGCACAGCTTCTAGAGGTTTCCTAAGCCCTTCTCTTATCACAGGCCACAGCCCGTTGCCTCTCCTTCCTTTCCAACCACAGCATCTTTATGCAACTCACCAAAGTGCAGTATCACCCTTTCACAGGCCTAGGCATAGCCAGACATCAACCTAAAGCAAAGACTTTTCTTAACCTCTTTGCAGCAAGTTCCCTGTTAGCCAAAGCCCCATCCTCAAATGGATAAATTTTATTTAAAATAATAGGAAGGACAAACTACAAAATTCCAAACTGCCAGTTATAAGGCAAAAGGCCTTCACACACTGATGACACAAAGAGGGGGAAAAAAATAACCTCAAAAATCTTTCACAGTGGCTATAGAAGTTTGGGAAAAGTAATGTCATAAAACTGGCTTTTTAATTCTTTTGAAGAAGATTCAGCTTCAATACTTAAATAAACAGACACTGCTGTAAATTTTTTACGACAGCACATCTGAAGCCAGTGATGTAAGCTTCACTTCTACATAAAAATTAGTGCAGACCTACGAACTGAAAGCAGCTGTTCAGCTTTAGCACATTTTATTTAGTACAGCTCTACTTAACTGCTAAGTTGAGGTTTGAAAAAATAAAGAAAAAAATTACTTCCAAACAAAAATGAAACTACGTAAGTCTTTAGAAAATCTATCTGTTCTGGATGACCATAGAGGACTTGGAAAACTGCCAGCCACCCATAATGATGAGAGTTTACTCAAGGTTGAGGGGTGTTCTTTTTTTTTCCCTGATTTTTTTTGGGAGGCATGTGTGTGTTAGTTATTTGTTCTTTTTAAAGATTAGACTTAGTACAAGGCCACACAGTAACAGTCTCAAGAAGACATTCATAGGGACATCTACTTCCAGTTTGTTAATTCTAGTTAACTCCTAAGAGGCTAAAGAGATGTACTAACACAACACCTAACACCTGCTCTTTTAAGCATTAAAGTATCACTGAAAGGGCCTCAAAGTAAGATGTAAGAGCAATACTCTGGTTTTCAGCACGAAAAAGCTACCATGGAGTGGTTTAGATAAAAAAAAAAAAAAAAATGTTTAGCTAAGAAACACTATTACATACTCGTAGAAAATAGGGCAAGAGGCTCTGGTCATGCCCATCGCCAGCTGTAACAGCTGCTGTTCCAGAGCAAAGTGCAATGACACTAGAAGCATTTCACAAGGAGGACTGAAAAATAAAACCAATTCAGATGCTTAATTTCAACATTTGAGAATGTCCTAGACAAGTGAAATGGTGGACTAGACAGCTTACATTAGAAAGCAAGGAGAATTAGATCAACACACAATCATATTTTCCTTCATCATCCTCCCCTAATCAGAAAAACTTTGATTTTTTGTTGGTTTATAACCAGCAACTATCTGCTGAAATTGAGAGGCAAGTGAAAGTTCGTTACACAAGAAGCTCTGGGGGTTGCTAACTAAAGGATTCAAGAAAAGCAGAAGGCAGACAGACCTGCTCAAGGCAGAAGCAGCAACACTGGCCATGAAGAGACACTTGGATGGAGTAACTGATCAGTTCTGTTGGTGGCAAGGAATCAGACCATTGCAAAACTGATACTTGATGTGTAAAGTTCAGTAGTATTCTCTTGAGGAATCCAGTAAACATCCTCTTAAGAAAAACCTGTTTAATGCATAGGAAATATGCTGGAGAAAAATTTCCCAGCTCTAGTCTTCACCAAAATCTCGTGTATCACTCCCAGCTTATTCCCAAGCAGTACAGTGGTGGTAATGAAAACATTTAAGCAGAAAAGAAGATTGCACTAGCAAAAAAAAAAAAAACCTTTTAAGAGTAAAATGACTGACTTCCAGTCACCAACTGCAAAAGCAGGCAATACCTGTGTGCCAGGAGTGTTCACCCTAACTCTGATCAAAGCCCACCCTGACTTCAACTGGTGGCCACAAGCAGATGTGGAGGGAAGTGAGGATGAACACACCACCTCCTGCCAGCAGTCAGAGTGGAACAGATGCCATCACCCACCAACTCAAAGGTCTCAGAGGTACAGCCCTAGGCAGAATGTACCACACAGGCTTCTAAATGCATTTGTAAACTCCTAGAATGTTTTGGAAGTATCCAGATCAAAAGATTTTTTCCTGGTTAACTCCCACAGCAGTCAGTATTCCATGGTACTTGTTTTCCTCTCTTAAAGATACCAGCTCCATGAAATTCCATAGCTATTGTCCCATTGATGCAACGTAAAAACCATGCACATTTAAGGCAGCCTTGTCTACCTGAAAGACAGTCATGTCCTTTCAGGTCTTTCCCACAACAGACAACGTAACCAAATTTTAAAACAGTTCCAACTACATAAAAAAAAAAAAAAGATCAGTTTTTTAACATATAAAATGTAACAACATGAATAGAATCAATTCCATGCTCATAAAGCTACTGTGCCTGAAGGACCAGCAAAACAAAAAGTTACTGAATGCTGATGACCAGCAGAGCAAGCAATGCAAGGGGACAAGGGATGTGGAGTAAAAAGCAGACTTGCACAGTCGGTTTCTGGGGCTGTTGCTTTGAGAGACTGAACTCAAACAGAATTCCTGTGCTTAAGTCCATGAAAGCATGTGGAATGACAACTCAGAGAAGACACAAGCAGGTGTCTTGTATAACTACAGGGGGTTTTCAGTAGTTTATGGTTCACTAACTCACTTTGGTTTGTAGCTCACAGAAGGAAGGTGAGCTAAATGTTAACATCTGCCCTCAGCCCATGCTGTCTTTTCTCCTGCAGTTTGTTTACAACTAACTGCTGAGTCACCAGGCAGCTGATCCATTTCCAAAGACTCCAAATCAAGTCCTAGAGATGTGTTTCTTAATGACTATGAAAATTTACATGGCCTGCTAGGCCATTGACATATCTTCAGTAGTTGGACTGCTGTAGCAGGCCACCACTGGATATAGACAGTCCCAATCCACTCTGGATTTCCATCATCAGAGCTGTGAGTTCAACTGTCTTCATCTGACAAACAGCACTAACACCTAAACCACCACAGCTGTTTTGCACAACACAAATTGGCTTTTCAGTACTAACTACATTAGAATACTTATATGGCTCATAGGAGATCTAAATAAAAGCAAAACAAACCACTGTCACATTTAATTCACTTCAAGAACAATTCTTCAGTAGGTTTAATTAGCTTCCTGTAGCAACTCTAAATAAAAGCCACAGGAATAAAAAATAAATTAAAAAAAAAAAGACAAAACAGCACACACAACAAAACCCCAAACTTGTGAGCTGTTTTCCTTTGTGTTTCCTTTCCCTATTTCACTCTTCCCATATTTGGCTACTCAGCAGCTGAAACAACTTCACATGTGACACACCTTCATTCTGGATGTCACATTTCAAGCAACGAGAACGCAGAAGCGTAGCACAGATCATTACACTGAGGACATTTCATTGTAAAAATTAACTGCTGTGCGTTCAGTGTGCCAAAGCAATTGTTCAAGTGGTAGAGATGGCACCAAACAATCACAGTTTTCAGATATGCACCAAAATTGGCCACCTGTTCTGAAGCACTATCATTTTGGATTCTGCACTACCATTTTGCATCACCCTTGGCAGACAAACCTCTTCCTCTGAATCTGCTTAGGTAGGCTCCTGCCCTCTGCTTTAATGAGATGACGCTCACCTAAACACTCCATAAAATTCGGAATTTTTGCTTATCACCTAGAGCCTGATTCCAGCATGGCCATTACAGCTGTGATACACTTCAGATCCACTACAGTTGCTACTGCAGTAGCTTAAAAAAAGCTTCCAGAGTTTAAATGTAGGTTTAAAAAAAAGGTAAAAAATCACACAGCAGTTGCATCCAGTGTATTTGACAACCTCATGTGTAATGCAACTGTAATGTGTAATTATAATCTAGCAACAGATTATTTGGTTCATAGGTATGAAGCACAATTACACAGGTATCCTTATAACAGCATGTAAAATAAAACCAGTGTAATCAAATTTATTAAAGACAATATTTATTCTGGTAGGAGGAAAGATGCACAACACACAGGTGCAATAGCTCATCGTGTCAGCTACCCTGTCCTGACAACAGTTTGATGGAATTACGCTACTTAGACACACGCTATGGTGAGGACACATGGAATATATTGGTAAAGGGGCTTCAAATGGCAGTTCCTACCAGGACACGGTTACACCTGCAGCATCTGTGAGCCTTATTATTTGTTTAGAACGCAGCAAGTTTTAAAAAAGTGGCAAGCAAACAGGTGAGGGACACAGCAGAGAAGGAACTCGAAACATCTTGGAAAGCTGTATTAAAAAAAAAAAAAGCCAAACAAACAAAAAGTCGCAGTAAGTTAGAAGGGAAGAGCCAAGGCTATTAGTGTTTTTTTGACGGCACGTCTTGCTAGTTTGGTACAGGACGGGGCACCCCCGTGGCCTGTGCGGAAGGTCCCTCGCAGCAGCAGTCCCGGCCTCATCACCGAGCTGCGGGCGGG
>NW_008614680.1:0-1089 GCF_000691845.1 Merops nubicus | reverse complement strand
ACAACCAGCATCTGCATTCAGGGCTAGGCCCGTTCGATGGAAAACAGGGCATGGACATATACACTTCCCATCTGGACTCCCGGAGAAGCAGATGAGGTGCCCGGACTGAATATGTTTCAGTATGGACCTTCACGGAAAGATTGTAGCCGCAAGTTTCCTAACTCTGCTGACAGGGAATTAGGTCACTATTATAACCAGCATCTGCATTCAGGGCTAGCCCCATTTGTGGGAGAGCAGGGCATGGATTTTTTCAGTTCCCTACTATACTCCTGCAGAACCAGATCAGGCGCATGGACAGAATGTGTTTCAGTCTAGAGCTTCAAGGAAAGCTTGTAGCCCCAAGTTTCCTGGCTGTGCTGACAGGGAATTAGGGGACTATAACTGCCAGCATCTGCATTCAGGGCTAGCCCCATTTGTGGGAGAGCAGGGCATGGATTTTTTCAGTTCCCTACTATACTCCTGCAGAACCAGATCAGGCGCATGGACAGAATGTGTTTCAGTCTAGAGCTTCAAGGAAAGCTTGTAGCCCCAAGTTTCCTGGCTGTGCTGACAGGGAATTAGGGGACTATAACTACCACCTTCTGCATTCAGGGCTAGCCCCTTTTGTGGGAGAGCAGGGCATGGATGTTTTCACTGCCCAGAGGGACTCCTCAACAACCAGCCAAGGTGCCCTGATAGAATGGGTTTCAGTCTGGACATTCAAGGACAGCTTGTAGCCCCAAGTTTCCTGGCTCTGGAGAAAGGGAATTAGGGGACTGACAGGGAATTAGGTCACTACTACAACCAGCATCTGCATTCAGGGCTAGCCCCGTTCGTCAGAGAGCAGGGCATGGACGCTTTCACTTCCCAGCTGGACTCCCCGTGAATTAGCCAAGGCACCAGGAAAGAATGTGTTTCAGTCTTGACATTCACGGAAAGCTTGTAGCCCCAAGTTTCCTGGCTCTGCTGACAGGGTATTAGGGGCTATCACTACCAGCATCTGTGTTCAGGGCTAGCCCCGTTTGTGGGAGAGCAGGGCATGGTTGTTTTCACTTCCCATCCGCACTCCTGCAGAACCAGATCAGGCGCCCGGACAGAATGTGTTTCAGT
>NW_008614679.1:89223-89570 GCF_000691845.1 Merops nubicus | reverse complement strand
GGGAGGGTCCCGTAGGAGAGCACAGGGCATCCCCATCGACGGGACAGTTCCAGGCACGTAGCGATGCCGGGGCGTTTGTCCTGAAGGTGCTGCTGGTGCTGGAGAGAGGTTGCGTGCTGTGGATGGCACGTCGGACACCCAAGTGGGCGCAGAAGGTTGTGGAAGACGCGTGAACGCGTTATTCCTGGGTGTCCCAGGGCGAGACGCCGCTGGGCCCCTTCCCTGGGCCAGGCGAGCAGTGGCACCGGGACGAGAACAGCTCCTCCGGTCCCGGCCACACGCGGGGGTCGCGCATCTCCTCCGACCCCCGTCTGCCACGCTCCCCCTTATTGTTCAGTTGCTTGCCT
>NW_008614679.1:88528-89181 GCF_000691845.1 Merops nubicus | reverse complement strand
TAAAGGGGCAAAAAGTAGTCTTTCCTGGGGCATAGGGGCGAAGGAAAAGGGCTTACGAAGAGTGGAACATGCTCGGGGTTGACAGCGATGTCGCGTGCAGGTTTTTTGGGTCTCCAGCTTGATTAAATGAATGGGGACAGACGCTAGAAACAACTTTTAGCCAGGAATTCCTCTTGAGGGACATAATCTCCCGTAGCCACGTGCGTTAACAGCGCGAGCAAGTCACGTGTGTGTGTATTTTTCTTTAAAGGAATTGTAACTTTGACATTTGGACAGACAAACGAAAAAATCCTCTTTCCTCCTACATCCTTCAAGACATAGTGTTCGCTTGAGGGCATCGGGGAAGAACTTGCTAAACAGTGTTTGTCTTTCATAAAAGCAACAGGAAGGGGAGAAAACTCTCAATTCTGTAAAGCAGCCCCTGTTGTAGCTTTGCTGTTTGTTTCGCTGGTGGTTTGTTTGTTTGTTTGTGTGTTTTTTAGGTGGGCTGGGTTTTCTTCTTTGTTTTGGTTTGTTGGGGTTTGTTTTGTTTTGTTTTCTCTTCTCCAGCTCACCTCCAGTGCGAGTAGAGCCGGTCAGTGGCTCGGGGGTTGTTTTCGCGACGTGGCTGTCGGTGCCCCCTGAGCAAGAGCCCCGTCTGCTGTTTTCGGGGC
>NW_008614679.1:63235-88497 GCF_000691845.1 Merops nubicus | reverse complement strand
GCCGCCGGACTTGCGCGGCCCCCCTCCCCCCCCGGGGGCAACCCCGTGCCACCGCCGAGCGCAGGAGCCGACCTTGGCAAGCGTCTAGTGAAAGGTCGTCGCCCTCCTCTGACCCTTCCCTATAAAACAAGGTGCAGGGCACCCGGGCGGTTTTGGGTAGGGAGAGGAGAGGGAGGCGGATCTCTCCGCACATCTGGCGGCATCGCTTGTCGAACGTGCCCCTGCCCCGCAGGTGCCTCTGCCGCCCCTCCAGCTGTGCTGCCAGCTGCCGACCGTGAAGAAGTGCTTCTCTGCCCCTAGAATTCAAGTTCATATTTAGGCTTGCTCAACAGGGAATTTGCCAGGGAGGAGGGGACGGGGGAAAGTGTCTGGGATTGATGGGGTAGAAAAACAGCAAACAGGCAACTTTTGTCCTTGTGCAAAACTTATGTGCAAGAGATTACCAAACTGATGCTTTCCATCAGGTGTACATCGAGATGAGAGCAGTGGTTGGCACCCCCTCAACTAAACAAGAGTGTTGTACACTAATAGAGCATCTGTTCATTGCATTTGTGGCATTCCTAATAAAGGAAACAAACATATATGACAATTAGCAAATTGTGAGCTTCAGTAATTAGTGCTTTTAGACAGCTGTAAAGCTTCTTGTAAAGGTACAGTTGTTTTCAACTATGTGATATTTGCTGTTGTGTTTGAGGGAAGAAGCTCTCTCTGTTGTACCCATGAGCTCTTACACCAAACTTCCCCTGCTAAGTTGTGAGTGTTCCAAGCTGCAGCTGATGAACTTAGCCCAAGATGCCTGGGGTGTGCAGGGGTTATTGTGGTTGCTTACTTGCTCCACACTGGAGATTGAATCCAGAGTGCTTATGAAAACATCCAGCCTGTTACTGCCTGTGGCATCCCAAAGCACTGCGCGGTCATAGGTGCTGTCAGCCATCCCATCTGGTGAGAGCACAACTAGCTTTGGGGCACACCTCAGTGGTCATGCCACTATATTATAGTCATTGGTCATATCCTGTCCAAAATTATAGTTTCTTGTATGTCAGATCTTTTTTTTAACCCTTCTGAGAATGTGTAGCCATGCCGACTTACAGCAGAGCGATATTCCGGTACAGGAGGGTAAGCACTTCGGCTTTCAATGCTCTCATTTTCATGGGGAGTGAGATAGTTCCCTCTGAACTGGGGGTGGAAGTTTTGAAAGTTGACAACTGCTATACCTATATTTTACAGAGGGAAACATAAGTATAAAAGAATGACATATGCAGTGAATGTTTATCAGAGTCTTCCTTTCTTCCACCTGTCCCACTCCTGTCAGCATCCTGTGAGGGGGTTAAGAGCATAGGAGGTGTACTTACATATATTTTAGAAAAAGAGAATTGAAAATTCATGGAAATTATTGTGCTGCTTAACTAGAAGAAAATAAAACTTTTGATATTTTCGTTAAACTGATGTATAATGTTTAAAGCTGTTACAAGTTAGTGAATTCTGTATATAATGCAGCTGATGCACAAACATTAAAAAATTACTAAATGGCAAAAAAAAAGTCAAATAACCTGATTTTATTCTGGGTATGTACTACCTGTACACATACAAACCCCAAAGTTTGTGATCACAATTATTTGAGTTGTGGAAGTGATGTGAAAGCAGCCATACAGCATACCCTTGTTAAGGAAAAAGTGATATTTAAGCTTTCAGTTGGGTATCTTACTCAAAAGCTTTGTTCTATGCTTGGAAGAAAAGGAACTCCTCAAAACCCTGAAGCCAAGGTATTTGAGCAAGTTTTTCTGTGTAGTTTATTCCCTTGGTGGTGTCAGGACTAAGCAACGATACATAGAATGATAGAATCATTTAGGTTGGAAAAGACCTTCAAGATTATTGAATCAGTCCTTAACCTGACACTGTGAAGTCCACTGCCAAACCATGTCCCTAAGCACCCTATCTATGTGACTTTTACATATTACATAATGCTACAGAGTTAGTCTATTTTCTTAGCATGACTGGAATATTTGTAAGCGTTTAGGAGAGTGTGAATAAAACAAATCCTATCTGCTGTATGGCTGAGAGAGCTTATTAAGTAACATGTACAAATAGCCTGGATAACCGAGAAAGTTCTCTTTAATTAATAGGTGAGTGCAGGGAATCTTTATAAGTACATTAAAGCAAGGAAATTTCTCAAATTATTCAATGAAAAATAAGTACGACTACATTTGTAATATGTAACATTAATATTCTAAAATATGTCAACAAACACATGGCCTATTTAGAACAAAGGTGGTAAGAAAGAAACAGTACCGATTTTCACAGACGTAGGACCATACCCTGCCACAGCAGAACCTATTTGTCATCTCAGCACTATGCGTCTAGCTACTGTTTACGTGAATAACGTTATTTGATTTGTTGAGGCTCCTTGATACATAATGTAACACTAGTTCCTGGTGTTAGGCCTTTGCAGGTCAAATTTTAACAAATGCCAGTGAATGTTTAGAAAATAATGAATCAGTAAGAAACTATTACTGTCTTACATAACAAAAAAGTACGAAAGTGGGTAGTTAGTATAGAGTGACACCTCTCTAGAATGAACAAAAATCAAACCTGAAGTGTGGGAGTCCATTTGTACCTTGGTAATATTTTACTTGAATTGCACCATATTTACATTCCAAAGAGTGTCTTGCATTTATCTTTATTTGTTATATTATGCGCCAGTTTTGGGGGTGAGGGAGCGGTACATAACGAAAGTTCATCAACAGAAAACTGTCTGATTTAGTATCATTAGAATTTTTACCACTGAAGAGATTTTTTTTTTTTAATGAGAAAATTCTTTTTCATGGGTAGAAGGCTGTTAACCTGTAATATGACAGTTAATTTAAAAGCTATGAAAATGTGTGCATTACTTAGAAACAATGTCTCTTTTGTGGTATGGAAAATGTCTGATGTTGACTCCTGGCCTCTTACGAAGACAGTGGCAAGCCATAACTTGGTATGATTTACCCATCTGACAATACAGTCATGATTGTAGTTAGAGACCACTGAATTTGTGTTTTGTGATTAAAAAATAAATCAACATTTGGGGGGAAAATATACCACAATAAAAAAACATATGTTTCAAGTAAGCTGGAAGTCAGAATTCCTGTTCAAAATGTACTTCTGCTAACTATTGGAAAGTCTTTAGGGTGCTGTCACCAGTGCTGCTATACAAGATTTTAATGTGTGCCTGTTAAATATGTGGATGAAGTATACCTTCAACAGTACTGTGTGCTATTAAATAGTTCCAGGAACTGGGATTTGCCATACTATGGACACTGGTTACCTGATACAGGAAAACAAATTCAAAGGATTGAAAGAGTCCCAAGCTACCCAAGAAATAGTTTTCATTCATCTCAAGCAATGCAATGAATTCACAGAAATCAAGGTCTGTGCTATGGAGTTGAAGTGCTCTGTAGCTGAAGACAAAAGATGCACACAGGAGTAAATATTGATTGAACTAATCATCAGATGAATAGAAATGAGCTTTACCAGTGCACCAGTATAATGGGTTATGTTAACTAGCCCTTTCGTAGTCCATATGCTGCCCTTTTAACCCACGACCCTATCTATTGAGCTCTTAATGAGGGAAATCACAGGTGTTATAACGACATTTGTGGTAAGTCGGGCTAGATATAATAGTTGTATAAATAACCCATTGTAGTTACATAGGACAAAAGGGAAATTATGAAAAAGGGGGAAAAAAAAAAAGAAACTTGGAGCATTGCTACAGTATCATGAGGTAACAGTAGTGCATTAGTACTTCTGCATTGTTTTCCTGTTCTGAAATGCTGTCCTAGATCACTTGCTGTTTAGCCTAGTAGTAAACCTGTTAAATCAACTTCAACGAAAGCGTAAATTTTAAGAAACCTGAGAGATTTGAATTTAAAATCCTTTCCTTTAAAGAGCAATTTTAACAGCTTTGTGCATTTAGCACAGTTGGGGCTTTCCATAATGACTTTCATAGACGAACTATAGATGTCAAAATGTTGTTGTTTGTGCTTCATGTTTATAAAGTTCAATGTTGTTGTTCCTTCTGATTCTGTATGCAGTCTGGGCAAAGTCTGCAGTGCAGCTTTCAGAGTAAGACATCACACAGTGTCACTGGGGGTGGCAGACAGAAGGTGCCTTTTGGATTGTGCTGTTTTCGCGTTTGAGTCTAATATTGCTTTCATGAGCATCTTAAAAACTTACTTATGCACAAGATTGTGAATAAGTTACAGCTGTGGTGGCCTGGACCTTGTTTGACTGAACAACGCTTACTCACTTGAGTGGTCCTATTGATGAGACATTTGGCCCTCTATTTTTTGCTGTCTTGGAGGTATTTTTTATAAAGCAAAAATGTTCATGCTTAACTTTGCCAGACACATTCTGCTGGAAGTTTACACAAACAGAGTGACAGCTGTTTCTGCCTCTGCTACAAGTATATAAGCTAATTTAGTTTGACATAAATGTTGTTATTATGCTGTTAGTGATGAATTATTTTGATGAATTGTCAATTACAATGCATCTACACAATTTTTAAGGAAGATTGGCAGTTTTATTGCTGCACAAAAAGGCAGTAAATTTAAAAAAATCATGCGTTTATCTGGATCATGGATACTTTAAACTGCGTACTCATTAAAGAGTAAACGTCAAGTCATTATGCTTTCTTGACAAGCAAACTCATTTTGAAAGAGTTTTCCTGTTATCATGGACCTTGTTTATGTGAGTAGTTCAGTTACATTTGATGGAACTACTTCTTATAATGGGACTACTGGCTTATTTATAAGGCAAACGGAACTGAGGATGTTTGTTCTGTGTTCCTTTGAAACCAAATGACTTGGGATTATAAGAAACATGAATAATTATAAAGGCTTACAGGGAATCAATGTTGTAATCACCATGCCATGTTAAAAAAATCATCTTGCCCTGAAATTTCAATGAAGTCACCTTCCTCTCCTAACTGCCTACTACTCTTTGATGCTCAAACAAAGCTGTTGTCTTAGCTGGAAATTAATATTTGCTGTAAAGATATGTTTGTAATGTGCCACTCATTTTCTCAGCTAATGCTGACATATAGTAAGTATTCAAAAACATTACTCTTTTGGCAAAGAAAAAAAAATCCATTTTAATTGTCATACTGATTGCAGTGTTGCTTCTGGTAAATAGTGGCCAAAGCAACCTTTAAATAATGATTATGTAAATACATCTGTTTGTAATATATTTAAGCATGAATATGCTCCACAGAGTAATAAACATTTTAGCATGGGCAAAAAAGCAGTGTAATTTTAGGAGTAACTTTGATTGTTACGGTAAAGTCAGTTTTTAAAGCTTTCTGTCTGCATGTAGATGTTCTTGAGGTGGTCTCACTGCTAACTGCCTCTTTTTAGTTATCCATGGCCGCTTAGAATGTTTTGTGAACACAACAAACACCTTTCACACCAAAATTATTCTTTTTCAGAGTCTTATTTCTGCTTCATCAATCCATGGCAGCCATAAGTGACTTTATCCTTTAGTGTAAATTTCCAGACAAGACATGCATTCCCATTGCATTTAATTTTTTCACTCTCTGAAGCGATCCTTTAGCCTAAAAATGTCTTTACTTTTACAAGTAATATGTATTATGAGGGGGTTTTGAGTGAAGGTGTTCATGGGGGGAGGAAATCTACATCAAAAGAAGACAAAGAAGAAGTTATTAAATTGCAGTTCAGTCTACTGTCAAAATAATGAGCTGTCAAGAGGGTAGCATGTTTTGGAGCAGGTTGTCATTGGTCCCAGATGAAATTACGGTTCTTCTAAAATAAAATTCAAGTGTAAGAAGCGAAGACAAGGCTGTTTATAAATAAGCAGCTCTTAAATTGTATTACCCACTACAGCAGGACTCAGAGTGCAATAGGCTTTGTGCAATTTGTTAATCTGGGGAGGTTAGTTTATCTAGTGTGCATTGCACACTGAAAGCTTTCATTTGTTTAAAGATACTTGGAAACTCTAGACCCAGTCTGAGAGTTGATGGCATGTTTCTATTTGTTAGCTAACAGAGTGAAAACTGTGGAGTTAAACCATCTTCCAAAAGATGTGTTGGAAATGGGAATCTTTTTTGGAGGATAGCTTAGTGAATGTACTATATGTGAACTGTATAAAACCGAGTTTAACAGAACTGAGGACAATATTGTCATTAAAAATGTTGCTTGGAGACATTCATGTGTGTTGTCTTCTCTTTCCTTCATTGAAAAATATGCCTCATTTTACTAGGTGATGATAAACTGCTGCCTTTAACTTGATGATGTAAGAGTTTGCCACAGGAGTGAATTTTGGAAAAGCCGGACACTATACTGTCTCACATTTTCCTTGGTCACTGGTGCGCTTCAGCAGTACAGCACCAATTTTACTGCCCAAAACAAAATGGAAAAAATTTAAGTAAATGTTATAATTCAGGTCTGCACTAAGTAGTAAAACAGGTGCTCTGTTGTGTCTTTTCATATTTGTCTGTTTAGGAGAAGAATGAAGCAGCAAACTGGCTATGAAAACCAGTACTTACTTCAGTGTGCATTGATTGGGTGATTTTGTACAATATTTGTACAGTGAACAGTATTTAGTAATTAATTGGAACGAACAGAAAGAAAGGAGAGACCGTGCACAGGAACTGAGGCCAGATATTCCCATGCAGTGGGAGCTCAAATATGAATAAACGCAGCACAGTCTAGTGGCACAGAGAAGTAACGGCACTAGAGAGGAAATTTATTAATAAGGCACAGCGCCATTCAGTGATTTCATCCTTGTGAAGAAAAGAAACTTTTGTTTCGGAGAAAGTTCCACTGATGACCAAGCAGAGATTATTTTAGTTTGTTTAGAAATTTATATTAAAACTGTTCTGTTTTGTTTTCTTTTTCTTTCTCTTTCACTGGGTTTGTGAAAATTATACAAGTACTGATCATTACTGGTATCTGTCAGCAAGCCAGACTTCGCCTTTTAAATGACACAAGCCATTCTTTCTATACCAATACATGCGGAATCGTAAATGTGGTGCAAGAAATATCAGCTTAACTGCTTTTTTAATGTATGGAAACCTATAACATGTATCATAATACAGCTAGTGTATAAGCAGTACTGCACCAGTAATCTTTATTATATGTGCCAACTAGACTAATGAGGGATTTCAATTTTAAATTAATGTTGCTTTTTATGGGAAGAAAGTAGCAAAAATTTTACTGAATTTTCTCATTCAAAAATTCATATGTTCTAAGTAATAGAAATCTGTCCAAAATAATGAGTATTAAATAGTCTGAACTACAGCCACACATAAATAAAATAGTTTTTATTTATTTGATTGAGATGCACTTTACTTGATGAATCACAGTTGTTACTATGTATTACTTTCCTCTTCCCTGTAGCCAATTTTGAAAAAATTCAGATTATATCAATTTCTCAAATTATTAAGTAGGAATAGGCAGGAAAATTAAAACAACAGTGTCAATAGAAGCAAAGTATGGTTGATTAACACCCACTGATAATAGCTTGAACTACAGATTGTTCCCGTAGCTTATAGAATGTCAATATCACGTTCCACTACAATTTAAAAAGCCCTTCTACATGCATATGAAAGTAAATTCCTTATTCTGAACTGGTCAATAAAAAAGGCATTACCAGGGTTGTGGCAGCTGTTGCTCTATTAAAGAAGAAAATTCCAACGTATCTAGTAACTACCATAATAATTAATATATTATTAAATATTTAAAAATGCAGAAAACTTTGCATGCAGTATCTACTCTGTCATTTTGAGAAGCAACAATTATGACAAAGATTTCTGGAGAAACTGTTCATATGTGTCAGTATTTCAAGCAAATGTATGTTCCAGTGTACTACATCAGCTGAAATCTGCTTGCAGAGCTGTGGTTGTTCCAAGCTGTATCTTGAATTTTGAACCAGAATTTCCTATAGACTTGGCTGGAATATTTTACTGTAAAACCAGTGGTATAGTATGGCTCATTGATTGATTACAGTCTACTGATTTTCAGAAAATGGAAGAGCTAAATAGTGCTATCATTTTCAGTTCAGTGGATAAGAGGAGAGAACTTGCACTGCCTTAATTCAAGTGCCTATGCAGAAATTGCTTTCTCAATTGTCATTGATTTCAGTTTGCCAAAATTCCAATATTTATTTTTTGTAAAGGACCATTTACCAAGATGTGTTCTAAATCCAAAATTGCTACAAACTCTGGTGGGAGTGCCATGAAGAACATGACGCTAAATAAGATCTTTTGCAGCAAGCTATATTCAGCAGAATTCAGGAGAAAAAGATTTTGCCAGCTGCATCGTAAAACTGAAGGAGAGAAATACACATGTTCAACAGGAAATTTAAACAGATGCAACAGAAAATGTGGAGGAAAAAAGGATGATTTTGGGAAAACAACAAAAGAAACAGTAAGGGTGCTGTTTTGTAAGTGAGAGAGTGACAGGGAAGAAGGAAGTGGAAATATAAAGGAAAAGAACAGGATGTAAAAATCAAGAGTGAGGAGATGGAAATTCTTTTTTAAAGTAAACAGTCCTGTACTGCAGAAGCGCTGGACTTTTCTATTTCCACTCATTGCAGGTAGAGTTAAGTACAGTGGGCATGCTGTTAGAAATGAGAAAGAGAGGAAGAAGTAGAAGTAATAGAAAAAAATAGTGAATTAAGGAAAAGAATGAATGTAAAATATGAATGTATTCATTGTACTACTTTCTATTACTTGGTGTTGCATGTAGATTTGTTGTAATGGGACTTCAAACTATTTGGTATTCAGTGAAACACTAAGTTTAGACATCCACTCCCATTCATTTCCCTATATATATCCAGAGCTCCGCTACTCGGGAGTGCTGCAAGTTAGAAGATCACATATACAGTTACGTAAGCTGTCTGTACAAGCTTGGCATTCACTGCACTTCAGCCAAGTTAGTCATTTGCAAAATTAAAATGTCATTTCTAAAATACGTCCAAACCTGATCTTTTTATGCACTAGGTAAGTCAAATCAAGATATTTTTTCTTTGTTATTTTTTTTTTGTCCCTCATTATTTCTTTTGAATTTTTTTTCAGTCACTCTTGTTAAAAAGCACTGCACTCAGAAAAGTCCTTGACACTAAACTTCATTCACTTATTAGAAAATGTGTAATTGGTTCATTAGCACATGCATCATACATGCCCACATATTACAGAAAGATGTTTTGTTCCTTTCACTCTTTTGTTCCTTTTGGTTTGTCTTTGTTTAGGATATGCTGTTGGGAAGAAATAAATTATTTGTTAAATCTTGGTCTGGCTACATCTCCATCATGTACCTCAATTACATTTGTATGCCTGTAGCCTTGGAGATAGAAGAGGTGCTTGAGAGATGAATCTGCTTTCCTAGTACTGCTTGGTTGCCAGCACCTGCTCTTTGTCTTGCCTGGTAAAAGAATTTGCCAGTATCTTTGGATTTTATTTATTTTAAAGTTATCCATTATGTAGAGTTCACTTAATTCATGTAAGAGGCTTTTGAAGACACTGGAATTGTGTAGTAGTGAAAAGATAACATCCTGATTGTAGCAAAACTGTTTTTTTTTTTTTTTGTAAGTTATAATACCTTTAGATCTTTTCTCCATGCTCAGAAGATAGAAGCAAAGAATGCTCATAAGATGCGCTGCATTTCTATAAGACCAGGGTGATTTTTAACTACGCAGTCTTAACTAACTTCTCCTTCTGCAGCAGCCCAAAGAGCTTATTACAGAACCAAACAATCACAGAACTCTACATAACTAAAAACAAAAAAGAAATTTGAATTTTTGGAAAACTACTCTGGTAGCATAGGAGGCTCATTTACATGAATTCTCTGCTTTCCCACCTCCCCCCCTGTAGTTATCTGTATGTCCCAAGCATAAAACAGGCAGAGAGCCAAGCTGTCATTCGTTAACATCTATTTCATCCTTTCTCAGGATCAGTTGAGCTAGCGGACAGTGTATGTCTCAGAAGAAATTCTTTCTGCTGTTACTGAAATGTTTAGGAATGCATCACATTTTGTCCTAGTGTTATCTTACATTATTTTTTGGGCAAAAATGAGCAGCAGGATAAAATCATTTCAGGGAGACAAATGCTATTAAATGTATATTGTGATTTTTTCATAATCTCCAGAATAGCATTTTTGATATATACTTCACTGTGGAGCAAATCAAAGGATGTACTTTCAGTTTCCTGTCAAGAGTAATATAAATTGTTCAGGGATTATTTCTAATTTCTGTGAAAATACTGATCATTCCTTAGAACCTAGCTGTTTTGATATTTTAAGCAGTACTAAACCATTAATATTTTGCTTACTGCTCAGGAAGGTGTATAGGTATGTTTCATATTTCATGGGGGAATTTGTGATATTTTGGTATATTTATGCATAGAATTGTTGAACAATTCCTAAAAACTAAACAAGATTATTTTCTCATGATACAACTTTTTTGAAACCATCCATTTCCAACAGATGTATTCACATCCAGTCATCCAAACTTGCCTTACATATTTATGTACTATTGTTGTTTATAATGAAAATGGGAAAGAGAAAATTATATGCCAATTTTCCAATTCTGTTTGAATATCAGATTTTGCTCTTAGAGCTAACCAGTCATCCTGATCCATGTTTATTGGTTTGGGGTTTTATTGCAGTTGCATATTACCTTCTAGATTTTTTCAGGCTGTATTTGTTTAAATCCTCACCTGCAGTGATTGTCAGGTACTTGTTGCTTCTTGATACATTTCATATTCTTGTAGTCTTTGTGGTTCTTCATTTTGTGAGCTGCTTCTACTCTTACTGGTAGACTCAATAGCAGAATGCCATGGAATAGGTGTTAAGGCTAAACATGGAATGCGATCGTTCCATGCTGTTCATTAGGCTCATTAGAAAGGTAGGTTGAAGGAGATTTTGTAATTGTCCATACCAGACTAATCTGTAGTTAGGGACACGGATTAATGCTTTCTGTAGCGACATTTATCAACTATTGATGTACAAGAAAGCAAAAAAAACCCCAAGTGTTTTTAAGTTATATCATTTATTTTCTTTCTTGTTCTGCATGACTGTGTCTATGTGAGAAATGATAGTTTACTTCTGTTTCTGATTTCTTTCTATTGCAGATGCAGTCAGCATCTTTATACAGTAATGATAAGAAGCAGAAAGCTTTTGTGCAATGCAATTTTGTCAAATCAGTTAAATTAGAACTTTCCTAGCGTTTTTCCTATCTAGTGCTGCCACATGCGATGCATTCTTTACTTGAAAAAGGTGCCACGTTGATGGCTTTTCTGTACTCTGCAGGGATTTTGGACCTGTTCCTGAAGGGATTTTTGGCATGCGAAATGTTGCATGGGTGAGGTGACTGATAGGCACAAGTCCTTGTCAGCCTGGTGATGTTAGCTGCAGACCTAACGGGTCCCAGGAGCTGAACTGGCCACAGCCCTGGGACTGTCTCTCTCCCATGCCGTTTCCCTATTGTGCCTCAACACTGACCTTGAAAGACCCTTTTCCTGTGGCCATTGTAACCTTGGCCTTGCTACTGACAGTGCCAACAGGGGTGCCAATTAGTGCTGTGTGGTGGGTTTTGTTTTTCTTTATTTATGAACAAAGTCCATTGAGGCCTGGATTGAGACCACCTTCACACAGACCACCAAGTGCCATGGCATTTTTATTTCGCTCAGTCACTATCGACCTGGTGTTGAACCTTGATCTGTAGTCTTTACACAGTCTCTGTGTCTATCATTAATTTGAAATCGTTTCACTTGGTAGGAGATGTTTGCTTGTGAAGTAAGATATGTGAATAAAGCATAGTATGTATCAAATATGTAAAATAAGTTGCTTTTTGTGGTTACATGCTAGGTTTGAGTTTGCTTTTATAAGGGTCCTAAGTTTGATCACAATTCTGAAGAATTCACCAGGCATACAAAAAGGGCACAGCAGAAATGGAAGGAGCATTAGAATTTTACATCAGATAAAGGGAAGCCGGTGTGTTGAAAGAAGTTTTGCTATCTAATATACAAACATGAGAGTTTCTGTTCTGTTACGGGCTTCTCATGTGTGATCTTAGCACATTCCTAGTTACTAGAGCCTTTCCATCAATATTTGAGCATATTCAGAGGTATTCCAGACTTCTGAGGTTTCAGAGATAAAAAGCTGAGCTGAAAAATAGAGTTGCTCTCAAGCATTGCAGGGAGCCCAGGATTAAATGAGTTGTTCTGAAACTTTAGTCTGTATTTTTGTGTCTGTCAGCAGAAAAGTTGTTTTACGGGATTCTTGATTTCCTATTTTAAATACATGTGAACAAAGCTTTCTCAGTGTCCGATAGAAGTGGTAATCACAAGTCTTCACAAGTGGTAATCACAAGTGTGTGTCCCTTAGACTTGTCAACTGTATAAAACATTCTTAATTTTATATTTTTACAGTATTTTCAATATTTTAAACTAAAATATTTTATTCTTTTATTTTCATAACTGAGCAGTAAATATATTGTGCAGTTCAAGTTTTGGTGGGGTTTTGTGTGTGGTTTGTCTTTTTTTTTTTTTTTTTCTTTTCCCTTGCAGTTAAAGCTGTGACCCCTCATAGTGACGCATATTATGAATGTCTGCAACTTTAAGTCCTATGGTGATGAACCTAAATTTGAGGAAATATTAGAACCTCATTATTAGCAACAGTAGATGGGAGAGCACAGGGAGAGCAGAACTGGCTTGCTATTAAGTTATAAGAACTGTGGATATATCCTCTTAAAATAGCTGCCCTGATGGTGAAAATAGTAAGTATTTTATTTGTTTTCATTGTATATACCTATGAAGAGGATGTAGAAGGAATCATGTAAATGTTGGAACAATGTAGCAAGTTATACCAAAAAAAGATTTTTTTTTCCAGTTCAGTAAATTCTGAGATTTCAAACTTTTGCTGGGAAAACATTTCTGAGAAACAGAGAAGGCTACAAGGAGGAGCGGCAAGTGAGTGTGAGCTTTGTGAATTGGGGTAAAGAAATCTATTCTAAAGATGAGAGGACTGGGGGAGGATACACCTTAGGTTCTCCTTTAATTACATGTCCCTCCTGAGTACATTTACTTCCATCACAATGGGCTAGAACGTATCTTTGTTTAGTGGTGCACTGCCCCTGAGGCGTAATTTCTCTTTTATAGCAAATTTGAAAGAAGACAGAGTGAGCATGAGAATCCAGAACAAAGATATGAGCTGGCACCGTGAATACTGATACTTGCAAGGTGCTTCTGTAATTCCTCTAAAATAAATTATCCTAGAAATGATGACTTCGATTTTCTGCTGAAGTTGGGTTGATCTTCAGAGGTGCACATGATTTCATTATTCAGCTGAGATAATGAAAAAATGGTATAATTGTGTGTTGTAGGGTAGCAGTGGTTTTATTACTTTTAAATCTCAAGCCATTAAAGTCAATCAGAAATGCATCAAAAAATATTTCTACTTCTGAAAGTGCATTCTTTTATTATGTCATACTCTTAGAAACGTATAGTGGATCTAGTTGGATGAACACTAGAGTCTTGACATGAGTGCTGTGCTTTGCCACAGTACAGATGTACCTTGTATCACCATTTTAAAAGTACAACATGAAACAAATTAAGATGCAGGGGAAGTTTGAGTTGGAATAATGTAGTTTTCTGTTATCAACACACATATGTTGACTTGACGTGTAGAGTTTTGGACAGCTGCAGAAATATGTTTTAGGTTAAAATAAGGTGAGATTAAATGAGTCACCCATTAGATAATTTAACTTGAGGTTTTATGGGTACTTTTATGGCTGATCCAGTTGTCCTGCAGGTTCATATTTTATATAAACACACACTTTAAAAAGTTTTTGATAAATAAAATGGGCTTGTCAACAACATCTGGAAAGCTGATTTGAGTCAGATCAGAAGCATGCATTAAAAAGTGCATACTCTTAAGGAAGTATTTTTAATTCTTTATTTATTATCTAATTTCAGCTGGCTTCCTGTTCCTTGTCTGAAGAGCCCTCTCCAGTAAATACCCTACTTCCACAAAGTCAGGCCTACAGAGGCAATTGCTAGTTTATGTATGTCACATCCTCTGGCTGAAACTTGTTGGTGCTGTTGCTAGGCAGCCCAATTTGCACCAGCCAATAGCATGGTATAATTCCCTTCAGCAGCAGATTTCAGTTAAAGGTCTGGACAAATAGCCGGTTTCTTCAGCTGATCCGCTCCACTATCAAGAGCCGTGCTGTTCAGCAGATTGATTTCTTAAGGTTTTTGTAGTAAACTCAGGCTGGATATCTTAGAAAGATATTTCAACAAATAATTGAGCTGTTTCTGTTTTCAGTGATGTTTATTTCCTACATTTTCCAAATAGATATTATCCCCTCTAAGGTGTGTTGAGGATAAAAACAACAAAGCTTATTGTTGACAAGGACCGACTACTTTGACTTTCCTCATTCAGGCAGCAGATAAAGAGCAGGTACAACTGCCTGCTTTTTCAAAAGGAAAGCTAAATAAAACCCGCCTTTTCCTTAAAATTCTCTGGTTTGTTGTGGTTTTGTTTTGATTGTTTGGTTGTTTGGGGTTTTTTTTTATTCTTTTTCCCAAAGCTACTCAAAGCATTGGATAAGGAATTTCCTCTTGGCACATCATGTAATGATGTGAAATTAAGTACTTTTTGAGAAATGAGGCAGAAGGCTCATTTCTGAATTGAGAAATGTGGCTGAAATGAGCCACCAAGACTATACGATGAACTTTTCATGGAAAATGGACAGTAGCAAAATATACATCTTCCACTGTGTCCTTCTACAAGAAGAATTTAACTACCTGTACCTTTGTGTCCACAGCCTTTGGTCTGAAAAATTCCTGCCTGTCATTAAAGATGAATGCATCTCACTCATTTTGTTTCGAGGTATTAAGCCTGCATGAGAAAACAACAGGACAGTCCCACAAAACGCATTATGTGCAAACTATTTTCATCACTTAAGGGCAATTGCAGTGTTCCCAGCCTGTATGTTTAGTGTCTAGCTCATCTCCAGACTAGGTATGCTAGGAAAATGGTGTTGGAGGTTATGTTGGTCAGATATGAGGAACATCCTCTTCTTGGATAAAACCATGCCAAATACTGTGAAAAAATAATTTAAATCATCTTGAGGGAACATGAATCTTGGATTTTTCTGGAACCCAAGATACAAGCAGGAGGGAAGGACGGGCATCTCTTTTCTTCTAGCATGGCAGCCCAAATTGTGATGAGCTTAACATGTACCAACTGTGATTACAGTCAGTCATATCAAGTCTTGTGGATTGGCTGCTTGCTTATTCAGAAAAGATGGGGGGGAAAGGAGGGGAGATAGCAGTTTGCAGAAGTAGGTCAAGAGTATGATTAGATCAGGTGCTGCAGCTACAAATCACTGACTGAATTTTTTCTTTTCTGTATTTGTTTAGCCCATTGTTTATATTCCTTGATGTGCTGTCTCTTGAGAGTACCTGGGAGGAACAAGGCTTCAAAATGCCAGGCAAAGGTCTTTTCTTATGTTCTGTGTGAAATATTATCTGTATCATTTCTGTCCCTAAACAGTTAAGACCAGCCTTTTTTCCATGTTGCAAAAAACTAAGAGCTACACCAAAAAGTTGCCACCGTCTGCAGGAATGGTACAGTATCTGGTGAGACATATTTTGTAGTAATTGTTCTGTGAAGGATACTAATAGAATACTGCTGGTTTCATTCTTGGCCTATAGTAATGACCGTGGAGGGAGAGAAACATCATGTGAAGTCAGCGTTAAACTTGCCCTTTCCCTAATTTCAGCCTTTTCCTGTGGAGATTTCAAGCCATAGCTCAAGTCTATCTGAATGATCCTCTTTGCGAAGCAGTGTTTAAATTTGCAAGGAGCAAACTGTAGGCAAAGCCCATGAAAGACTTTCTGTGTCAGAAACAGAGGTGTTTCTGGGCATCACTCTGGGGGTGCCACTATGGAATGCTACCTGTAGCAAGCAGTCCGAAGGCTGCTCCTTGACGGGCTTCGGTAGGCTGAGCAAATGATGCTTTCAGGTATGGCCCAAGGCAAGGGCAGTATGGACAATAAGGAGTTTTTGTGCAAAGGAAGCTTACCATCTGTGTTCTCATAGGGCAGGCAGCGTGGATGGAGTTTAGAAACATGAGTTGTTATTTGATCTTTTCATCACACCATTATGTAGCGTCTTAGATTCTTTAAGTCTGCAAACTGAATGAGGTGTGGTAGGCTAGTGATGGTACACTTGTAGAATATGCTACAACTGACAGATGCATTCTGAGCAACTAAAGCCAACTAGGGAATGGTGAAAGCAATGTTTATTGGAACCATACTAACAGATGAAGGTTTTACTCTAGTGCTGACCTTCATGTAGCTGCATGGTATAGGTTCTATTCCTTCTCTTCATGTGAGCAGATCAATCAAGCATTTCTGAAGTTAAAATAGCAAAATTGGTGGGAACTGCACTGACTAGCATTATATTCACCTGCTA
Source organism: Merops nubicus (assembly GCF_000691845.1). NCBI lineage: Eukaryota > Metazoa > Chordata > Aves > Coraciiformes > Meropidae > Merops > Merops nubicus. The sequence goes on along the minus strand of NW_008614679.1, from coordinate 72,022 downwards.
AATAAAATGTGAGGAAAAGCAGGGGATAGGGTGATAATTCTGTAAGTCTGCTGCTGTAACGAATATTCCCTGAATGTTTTTCAGAATTTCAAGTTCAAGATAGGGTTGCTCTGGTAACAATGAGTATCGTTAGTACCCTTATCACTTACCGTCACACAGTGTTTTAGTGATACCCTTTCTAACCAGAACAGGTCAAGAGGAACAGATCTGTTAAAAGTTTCTGAAGTAAACACTTGCAAGGTATAGCCTGCAGATAGACAGGAGATGCCTGTGCCTGATTTACACTCTCTTTTATGGTTCTTCTCAGGACAATGCTGTTTCTGCTGAAGTTAAGTCATTACCTTGGATGTCAGAGGGCTCCTTTCCAGCCCTAACTTTGTAGAAGAAAACTGAAAAGGGTGAATTAGGGCGAAAATGTTTTCTTGCCCACCTAAGTCAAAGCAATCTGTATTGCAGCCAATCCCAGTGTGGACCACATCACATCCATGTAACAGGCAACTTTGCCACAGTTGCTTCCAAACTCGTATAGCAAAAAAGTAAGAATAGTATTTTCTGATGTTTTCAATGTCATACAAAAAAAATCAGATTCTACATTGTGAAATTTTCTCTTTTTTTCTTAATACATGTTATTTCTTTCATTAGCTGTTTAGTTTTTTTGTCCACTTGGTTTTCTTGTTACTATTACTAGTATTTGATATAGTTTTACATTTGTTTCATTTTCGTCTACTTTCGTCTGTATTTCCTTTCCATTAGTGTTTTCCCTTCCTCTCACTTTTCCACATACTTCTCTGTTCTCAGTTATTTTTTAATCTTCTTTCTTAAAATGTCATCTTTTCTCATTGAGCACGGATTGTTTCTCTTCTATAGTATTAGCCCTTAAAAATCATAACTTTTCAGTAGTCATAGCTTTTAATGGTCAAGTTATGTTGTCTGAGCCCCTGAATCTTCAAAGATCATGCATGAAATTTAGGCTTCCTAATAAGTTGTTAGTCTTTTCTTAATGTTTTCACCATTGAGGGTGTTCTTGCAAAGTTATTCAGTACCTATTCTGGACAGTGTTACATAGCTTGCTGGTAGGTTTACACAACTTACTGCATCCATGAAGATTAAATATATTATAGAAATTACTGACTTCACTGTAATGTCTGACTGAATTTGAAGATAATATTCTGCTGGGGAAAGTATTCTAGTGTACTTTTTTTATGCCTTAAGAACCTAGATTATTATTCATCAAATCATTACAAATGAAATTTATCACTTGTGATAGGTGGTCAACTATAAATCTTTGACTCTAATGGCTGCTTCTTAAATGGAGAATACTTAATGACTGTAAGATCATTTGCTTTTAACGTTCAGATTCTTCAGAAATTAGACATCCTTTCTCATGCCTTTGTTTGCATCTCCTGTTTGTGCTCTCTTACAGTGTTCCACTGCCTTTGCTCTTTTAAGGATCAAGTCCATAAATACACAAGGATATACCTAACAGAACAGACTGTGTACTGAACACAAGTGGAGACAGAAATGATGGGGGCTTTGTATCCATTAGGGATGAATTAAGAGTACTTCCACAGGACCCTAGTAACTGTGATCTTGTCCTCGCTCAGAAGAGTACTGTAATGACATTGCTCTAGGCAATTTGTAGCAAGAAGGGAGTGGACATGTTGGTTTTAGATCTTGCTTATTGATGCTCCTCACTTGCAGTACTTTTAAAGATTCGTTGGGTCAGAAACAAGGCGAGCGTGATCCAGTAGCTCCATACAGCAAGACTGAACATCCAAATTTCATACCTCAGATCTATTTTCTAGATTTGTAAATGGAGAAAAATAGCTCTTGAGTCAGGAACTAGAGCAAGAGCTTCCTCCTCAGGTGACTTGGTGAGAGTGCTAAAGAACATGCTCCCTCTTGTACTTGCTTGATCTTCTCCTTACTTCCTCCTTTTTCTAAAGAACAGATAGTCCAAAATTGAATAGTATCATGAATATTCACCACCCCTCAAAAAGTCCCTGAAACCTGTGTGAGTTCCTAAAAGTGACTGTTAGGGTGCCTTCAGGTCTTTACGTATGTAGTCCTTAGCTGCCATACTATACAGCAGTAAAACCAGATTTTCAACTTGTATTAATCATCACTATTCTGCTGAAAATGCATAAGTTGTGATAATTTTCTCCAGCTGATAATTTACATGAAGGAGTGAGTTGTTTAAAGATTATAATTACAAATGCATTAGGAGATCACTGTCAGAGTGAGAAGTCATCATTCACTTTTAATGGAATGATGATGGTGTCTTCTAAATTAACAACTTCAAATGCCAAACAGTAAACAAGGTTGTTGAAGGATTATTGAAGTCCTAAAAAATGTAGTTGTACAAGGATCGTTTATTTCATTTGGAGAGGTTTGTTGTTGTTTTCTATGCTCTGTAATGAGGTAAAATGTGTTAATTCCCAGTTAGGTCCTGAGTACGCATCCTCATTGATCACAAGTTCACAAAGTCAGGCTTGGTACAGATGTTATGATAATTGGCGTGGGTTAGACTTGGTAGTGTTGGACAATGCTGTCCTCAGCATTGTTCTGCCACCAGCAGCAGGCATACCTGTGGGCAGCTGCTGTGCCAAAGAGCATCAGGATTGGGATCTGAGTCACTTGTCCTACCACAACATAGAGGTACTGTTGAACATAATCACCCAGTCAAATTAATGCAGATGACTTTATGGACCACCCTGTGTCTGAGTAGCAGATTGCTCTTCACATGGTCCCCTTGATTTCACTGGGGATAGAGGAAGAATAACTGATTGCAGTCGTGATTTTTGTGTCAGAGTATCTGTTATTCCGCCCATCAGCTCCGTCCCACGTGCACAATAAAGATATTTCTCAAAAATTCAGAGGGTTTTGTTTTGACTTCTCTTAAGATATTAGATAGCCAATTGAATAATTTATTCTTTTATGCAAGATAAACTTGATCCTCCTAGCTAACAGGGTATAATCACTCAATCTTTTTCCACTCACTATTTGTAAGACAAAGACAGGATCTCCAAACATAAACTGAATATTTGAGCAATTTGAGCTGTGTGTAGCTGACTTCAGCACAGATAATTGAAGATGTTAGGTTGTTTTTTGTTGTTTTGTTTTGTTTTGTTTTGTTTATTTAAATCTGGTTCTGAAAGAAATAAGGCCTGGCTCCTAGCAATGAACATTTTTTTTTTTTTTCCCCTTTCTTTTAATACTCAGAGCAATGTTTTCATGCAGGAGAGAAAGTATAGAATTAATGGTTCCATATTCCTTCCACTTTCTCTTACTTAGCTCTGAATATGTCTCCAAAGACTTTGCTTGTACCATCTTACCATGTTGCCTTAGTGAGTCTCACTATTTCAGGTCCTTTGCCTTCAGCAATCTTCTTGTCTCTCCTGTGTTACCTGGGTGTTTCCAGCTGTTTCTGATGTACTTCCTTGAGTACTTCCCTTGAAGTAAACTTGAACCAAAGTATTTTTCCCCTGCTGCTGAAACCTCTTTCTTGTTAAGCACTTACAGCCTGTATTTAGACATCACTTCTTTACTATTACTTCAGTACTGATTGAGGAAGAGACTGCTTGCTGAGGCTATACATACCTATCATAACACTGGGGTAATAATATGTGCAAACCTGGCCTTGTATTTCATGTTGCCGCCACCCTTTCAGTGAGGCCACTCTTTCACTATGGCATCCTTCCTCCGATGCCAAGCTTTCCTTGGCAGTGCACTGAAAACCTATAACTCTATTCTCTAGTTTATCTTTCCTCACACACTCCACTTCTCATTTCAGACAATAAGTCTGTTTTTAACCCCTTACTAAGTACCTTGCTGCGTGTAACCCTTTAATGACACATGTCCTGCTAAGCCTGTACTCTGTTTCCTTTGATCTTTTCTTTAGGTTAGCAACCCTTAACTCTTGTTTTTTCTTGTCTTATCCCAGAGGTGATTTTATGATAGACCTGTTGGAAACTGTATCCTAATTGTCTCTCTCCAGCTATGATAATATAATATCTAACAGACTGACATGTCTTTCTGTATGTTAGCAACACTTACTAATTGAATCACAAGAAATTTCATAAGCTGCATGCCTAGATAGCTGTGGTCTCTGTTACTTTTCAACAGATACTCTGTAATGTTGGTTTCCTCTTGGTGAAATATAGGTAAAGAATCAAAAGACAGTCAGAGAAAAGAAGGTCAAAACACAGAGTTTCTGACTGAATGACAGATCCTATGAACTGTCTCAAATTCTGGTGTCATTACATGAAAGAATGACATCATGATGTCTCTAGTAACATGAATTATTTGGATGATGATAGGTTTCTATTCAGTTGCCTTTGTAAGAACTCCAGATATGGAAAATGTAATTTTTTTGTAGTGTTTGGATAGTTTGTTTATCCTTCTACTGCGTCTTTGTCCTTGCTTTTATTTCCAAACTTTGTGTTACTATTTTGTTTCAATTAACTCTGCTACTGCTTTAATTTCCTTTATTCATTTATATGCTTAAACTGCACTAGCTAAGCCATCAGAAGGTTATCTTTTTCTCTAGTTCTCCACAAAGAAAAGTCAATGTCCCAATACCTTTCCATGTTCATGAGCCTTTGTGATATTTTTTATAGTGTGTTATTGCTGGATCATATCATGGTCACTTTGGCAATCGTTTGTAATATTGCTGAATATTTATTATTACATGACAAGGAATGACTCATAACTCTGAGCTGATCAGTTAACTAGGGTCAAGCTATAAAATGTGAGCCTTTTCCTGTATTTTAGTTCACACATTTATTTGTATTACCAACTCTTCACCAAAATTTTCTTGCAAAATTGGAGGTGATAGGCAGCGTGTTCAGAAGAGGCAGCACAGTCAGCTTTCTTATGTTCTTTTCCCTGCTACATTTCAGCTTTATTCTTTTGTAAAGCAGGGGTAACAATTGCTACACTCCTGGGACATTTGGATGTTAACTTAATACTTGCTAAGATCTGCATGTTATATCAATGGCAGAGTATTTTTTTTTAAGTGTCTCTTACTATATAGGAGATTTTCCTTTGGGACATTCAGACATCAATGGCTGAAACTGAATGCAGGCACCACTTTTCCCCCATGCCATATTACACAGTGGCACAACCTAAGAATGATTACAAATAGAAGAGGAAAAGTTGTGGGAAGGAGAGGATAAAAAACCTCCTACTGAAATAAGCAATGTGCCGATAAGAATTTGCCAAATGAGAAAGCAGTTGTAATGTTTCTTAAACAAACCACACAATAAAGTCATCTGGTATCTGATTGCCTTTACTTGCTGTTAGTGTATTGCCCTAAATAAACTCTTTGGAGTTTTTCCAGAACCATGTCTAAAACGTTTGGCTCATAGGACATAAAAGGGCTACGTGTTGGAGACTTTCCTTGCATTTTTGGCACATTTGCCTTTTGCCTTCAGTACAGCGCTGAGTAAGACCTTCTTGCAGGCCATTAGTATTTTAAGAGAGAAACGTGTAGGAGAGGTGTGAAAATGTTAGTGTTTTCACCACAGTACATTGTGGAGGCTTCAATTTATTTTTATTTTAACCAAAATATGTATAATTGTAATTATTAGAGTTTTCATACTGAAAACTTGGAGTTTAATTGCATAGACATTTGATCACTCATAGCTTTCCTTAAGTACTCTCAGTGTTTGGGGAATTCTCAAAATTTTCATTGAAATCTTTGGAGCATTTACTCTGGCACAGAAAATCTTCATTTTTGAGTGTTACCATCATCAAGAAAGTTAAGCAGGTACCTTACTTGTTTCTTCCCATACCTCTTAGTATTTGAAATAAGAAACATGTTTTACAGAGGAGCAAGTTCAGGGTGGAAATTCACACGTATTTTCCCATGTTATATTCTATGCTTTTATATAAGGGTTCCTGCTGCAGTGATTTGGTTGTGCCAAAAAGCTTTAGCCTGTGGCGTAAGTGAGATCATGTTTGTTGTTTGTTCTGTCCAGAATATGGAAATACAGGAAGATTACACTGTTAGTTACCTGTAATATTACCTAAAATTATTTTTCTGTATCCAAAATCACTCAAGTTAACTTTTCAGGTGAGACAATGATTAGCACTGTGAGGAAGCTGGAATTTTCCCTTTTCTATTGCAGCTGTAATACTAAAGATAATTCATAAGTGTACTTGCCTCAACTTAGAAAGTTGAAACCTTAAGTTTCAAAGTTTCATGAATGCAGTTACTGTGTACAATATGTAATTTAGGTGGGAGTTTACATTCTGTCAAGTTTCAATTGTGTTGTCTCTAAATAGTGAAGGGTGATAGTGCAATTTTAAATATACAATAACTATACATGTTAAGCAAGCAATTAATTTCTTCCCATAAGTTAAAGGAAAACCTAAGAAATACACTTTAAATTAAATGTATCTAGGAAAAAGTCTGTAATTTGTGTCAGGGCAATATTTTTTTCTGTTTTTTACCGATAAGCTTTAAATGAGGAGAATGATCAGCTCATGTCGTAATACAGAAATATCATCCCACAGTTCACAGAGTTGGAAAAAATACTGGAGAAAATAAGCAAAATAATTTTCTGTATTACTGTGCATTGTTAAAGATGGTGAAATAAAAGGCAGACGTTTTAAAAACTGGATGGCATATTGAATTTTCATTATAGAATAAAGTTTTGCTTTCAACTGAAAAACTGGCAGCAAGTAGTAATGTCTCTGAAATCCTTCTGTGGAAAGTAGCAGAAGAAACAACGGGCTGCCTTAGCTCTCTGATTTAGGTGGTGTGTTCAGGTGATGATGCAAAATGTTTTTTTTTTCAGATGTTAAGAATATGCGGGGAAAATGTTTACTTATTTTGACTTGTTTGGTGTATGTGTGTACTTAGCTCTACATATGCAGGCAGACTATCCTTTTTAAGCAATTTCTTCTCAAGTATGCAAAATGAGACTGCAGTTTCCTTCAATTATTCACATTTACTTGTTGAATTTCTTCCATAAATAATCTTAAGTCTCTAGATTTTTGATAAGGAATTTGTTGGAAATACTTGATATGTAAAATTACAAGTGTGATCATTTCCTTTGAAAACTATAACATATGGTACAGTTTCTGTTTCTTAGCCAGTGAAGGGTCTTCTAAGAAGTGCCTTTCTAGTGTAAGTACTCATAAATTCAAAATTCAATAATATTCTTTCATACTTATTTTAAATCAGTTGTTCATGGAAGTCAGAAATTTGTTCGCTAAAATATTTTTGGAAGGTGAGTGTGAAAGACACAAAGAAACTGCTATTAAATACATTTTGAAAAAAATATATTTTCTGAAAATATTTTAAGATAATTTGTTCACATTACATCTATATAAAGCTGTCTCACAGAGCTGCACACAGACGAATGATACAAGGAAAAAAAAAAATTGCATTTAATAGCCACAATAAATGTCCCAGTCTTGTACCACAGTGTCAAACACATTTTCATCAGTAGATTGCCCTTCCGTAGACCTCTCTGATGAAGACTGATGTCCTCATGGTGCAGTCATAGGATACGTGAGTTGGTCTTGTGACCTCCACTGTGGTGCATGAGATTGCTTAGTGCCTATGAGGGAGTCAGTCAGCACCTTTCAGTATTAGACATGATAAATTTAATTTTGGACTAATAATCTTTCATTTAATTGAACAGTTGTTTGCTTAATTTTTTCCTTATGACAGAAGGGGCAATATCAGACTATTTCTGGCATGGTGTTTGCTGAGTTGCTGGTTCTATAGCAGAACACAATAAATTATTTAGAATGGTTCTTTTGTGGTCTTGATACACAGATTTCATTCCATGTTCATTGTAAGCACAGCTGAAATAGCTTTTCTGGAAAGCTTTGAGGAAATAGTAGGAAAGGAAGCTGGTCATGGTTCAAATCTTGCATGTTTCCCTAGTAGAAATTACTACCCTGATTCCCTAGTGGAGAGTGCTGAAATACATACTTAAATCATTACAGTTGAGGGTGAATTTTGCAGGAGCATCTATGTTGCTTTATAGTCTTTATCTAAGTGATTGAGAGACTGACTTCCAGAGAGATATAACCACACAGTTCTCAAAGGACTTGAGCGCTCTCTGTGGATGTTCATCTGTATTCAGGAAACTTCCTAGTCCATACAGATGCCTGATTTTTCAGAGAAGACTGACGGCTGCCAAGTTTCCAGAGGGATTTTGTGTGTTTGACTACACAGTTTTCATCCACACAGGTTACAAAGCCACTGCTGAGGACAGTAATCAATCTCACAAGCCTTGTAAAATATGATCTGAAAATATATCTCGAACTTCCCAGGGTGATGATTGCCAATGTTTTGTTTTCATTATCAGTTCTAATTTTAAACTGGGACTCCTCAGGACAGAGATATATTCTCAGACAAAAATTATTTCAGTATTGCTAGAAATTGAAATTTGCATTTTTTTGGCTCTGAAAAGACAGTTTGAACTGAATTGAATATGCAGATTTATAATAGGGAATTTTACATTCCCTTTACAGTAAGGCATTAATTTCAGATTTAGAAAGGCAGGTACTGTTGCAGTGTTAGTCCTAGAAATACTAAGAAGCTACGCTGAAAAATGTGGCTCCCTGTTGTTATTGCCAGTTTGTAACTAATTTCTGACACTTGCATATTCCCAAGAGCATTTTTCTGGTAACTTTATTATCTGAATGAGATTATCATTAAAAATTGAACAAATATTGTTTGACTTCCCTTTGAATAAAAGAACAGCTCTTTTGAGGTACTTATTAAACTTTACTCCAGGCATTATAATTCATGTAACAGGAAAT
>NW_008614679.1:52193-63204 GCF_000691845.1 Merops nubicus | reverse complement strand
ATATGGCGGTTTTGGGGGGGGGGGGGAAATCACAAATACTTTTGATGGCTTTATAGGCAGCAGGGACAAATGAAGAAGCAAAAGGGCCTGTTGACGGTAGGTTAGACCCAGACTGTAAAACCTGGAATTTAGATTTCTCTCCTATAACAAGGGTGGACACATCCATTTCTGGCCTTATTGCCCGAGATCCTAAACTTCCTTATCATGAATGAGATGCAGGCCTTAGATTTTGTGCAAAAAGTTTTTCCTTGGGTAGTTTATTTCTGTCACAGGAGGCTGTTAACCTACATGGCACCCAGCTCTGCCAGCTCAAACTGAGGGCCTGAAATTGTGTGGGGCGCATCATTTAGCTCCTCTGCTTACTGGTCCTTCTTGGGCAGGATGCAGGGCCTCACCTAGTCCTCTCAGAGTGCAAGCCCATGGCATGGTAGTCTTCTGGGTCCTCGAAGACATGGTAGAAGGTAGAGCACAATAAGTGACAAAAACCACACTCTGCAAGACTGGAGTGTCAAGAGGTTGTAGAGGAAACTTGCTGGTCATGTGCAGTAGCTAGAACAAATCTAGAAAAATGAATAAGTGAAATCTATGTTCCACATGGAGCATTCATTTCATCTTCTGAACATGGGTAAGGATCAGATGTGTATCAGCTAGTGATATTCAATGTTTTTTTCTCCTCCAACTGAAAACTGGTTTTGAGTTCTGTTCAGTAGCTGACAGTGGATGCTAGATGAATTTTAAAAAGAAGCTAAAGGAAGGCAAAAAGACAAAACAAAACAAAACACAAACAAAAACAAACAACAAAAAAACTACCACAAAATCAAACCCCTAAATCCTTCCAGTGACTTTAGTGACAGCTCTACATGTGTTTAGATAGGTTTTCTGTTTAGACTCTCTCCACTGAATATTGCTTTGCATAGGAGTTTGCAGTCAGTTTTATCGTACAGAATCTTAATTCTGTAATTCTGTATCTGAACTTGTCTTGGTGAACAGAGGACAATTTCGTTTCCTCAGGCCCCAGTTGAGTATTGTACTTTATCCTTCAAAAGTATTGTCGATGATTTAAAAAATGTAGTGTAGAATACAAACTGTACTGTAAGCACAGACCATGGGCAGTGCATATTAAAAATGCACAATAGAGATTATATTCTCCCCTTAATGTGCAGGGATTTCCATATGTAACACTAGGATGGAAAGTTATTATATCCACATAAAAAAAAAAAAGCTACTTTAAAATGCAGAACATGGCCATTTTCCAAAGTGAATATTACAATATTAAATATTTGTAATACTGAATGTATTAGTGTAACACTGCATGTATTCCAATATTTTAACAGTGGCCTAAGTTCCAAGTTAGATAAATTAACGGTTATTTCAATATTGTTTGCTATAACCATAGCTTCCCTATTCTTACTACAGGGAGAATATGGAACAATTAAAATGGTACTGTATAATTACCTCTGACATTATTAATCAGTGAGACTATACCGATTTTGTCATTCTAATGCCTGTTTCCTGACAAATTGTACTAAAAGTATGGCTCTTGATGCTTAAGTCTACAGTTCAAATTTTTCTAATTTGGTGTTCCCATATAAGTTGACATAAGTGTAAATGGTCCAGGATGATACTGCAGTAGGGAGGGACAAAGCATTTTGGCAGCCTAGCAGTGTTTTGACAGCAAGATCTTCAAGAAAGAGTAAAAGAGAAAATGGTGAATGAAGAATTAATGTGAAACTGTATGTTACAAAAATAGTTTGAAAAATGTAAATTGCTGAAAGGAGAAAAAAACAACAAAACAAATGGTAGAGGGAGAGGAGAAAGATTAAGAAATTGTGCTGCAAACATACAGCTCAAAATTTTTCATTACAATGAGGCTATATGCCAGGCTTATATAGCTTGATAACCTCCCTTAAGTACAAACCAAATTCTTGCATTTGCTAGACTGGTAGTATTTAATTGATATAAGAAAACGTTTTTGTAAGAAGTTGGTATTTGTTAATTCTATACTAATTAATTGAACTAAAAGAACTTGTGAGATCCAGCAAAAGTCTGTCTTGCTATGGTGAACTAGGAGTTTTCTGTGAGGTCTGTGCTTGCATTTACAGACCTGTACCCAAAGTTCATGCAACTTTTCAGGCTGCATTTAAAGTGAATTCTTTGCGAAAATGTCCATACAGAGCTTTGTATCAGGATAGTGCTGGGAACACTAACAAAAGAGCCTGACTACAGAGGAGCCATGAATAACTTGGTAAAAAGGCAAGATGACTGATTCACACCACTGATCATCAATAGCACCTAGATTAGGTGCCACTGAGAAGAAAGAAAGGATGTGTGGGGGGTGTATTTGGATTAGCTTAATATTCAAAGTTGGAAACCAAGTTTTTCCAATCAAAAGGAAAATGATAAACCTCTATATTGAGTGTGCTGAAGGTAAACCAAGTAATGGTGGTTTCTTGTTATAGGAGTACCTTATTGCTTTCTAGACTGGTAATAGATATTTCTAAACTGTTATGTGGACTCCAGGTTTCAGAAGCCCATCTAATAGATTAAAGCACCTGTAGTAACACAGATATGTCACTTTTAGATAGAAGAGGATGAGCCATAGGACTTTGGTGTTTAGGTGTATAAATCCAGATCCTAGCCCTCTCTTCCATCTTTCTTGTGCACAACCATGATTGCATACATGTATCACACAACCAGCAGTTCAGAAACCTATGTTTGCTTGTAAGTCAGACTTCCACTTGGCAGAACAATAAAATGCATCACAGGAGCTTATGGTAGTAATTATTGTCAACCATATTTTAAAACAAGTGTTTGTTCTGTCATTTTCTTTTTCTTCCACCAGGATGGAGGCAGCACCTTGAGAAAAATCCACAGGAAGGGGTTTTGGCTTGTTATTTCTCCACATCTCTCACAATCTTATATAAACTAACGGATTTTTCCAGTTCATAATTGGTAAAGGAGAGTATCAGAAAAGAAGTTTTAGTTGTTGTAAATAATTAGATTGTTTCAGCTAACACATCAACCATTGTCAATGTAATATGGCTGTTACTAGCTAACCTTGGGATATGTATTATAAGATGACAAGTAGGTAGTAGATCACAGACCAGCAAACACCGATTAAAATACTTTTTTTTTTTTTTTTTTTAAATAATGGCCGGTAGGTATAGCATGGCATTAAGTAGGAGCAAATTTTTCCTATTGGGTCCCTTGATTTGATGTCATCATTGTTTCCTTTTTTCCACGTTGTTCTTGTTTAGAGAACTTTTAACCTTTCTTTTTCAGAGAATAAGGTGGGATTGCCGCAATACTTGTTTTATCGGAAGCTTGAGTAGTAAGCAAGACTCAAAAACATCAAGTAAGATACATCTGTTTTTAAAAAGGAATACAAAATTGAGTTGAATAAGTTTTTCATTAATAAATAAATACAAATTAAAAGGATGTTTCATTGTGGCGGAAAACTTTATTTTGTACGGGATTAGGAACTTTGTAGTAGTGAAGTCAGTGGAACTAAAACCCTCTCATAATAGTCCGTGAAGGCTCTAACATTCAACCATTTAAAGAGCAAAACCTTAGCATGAATTTGATGAGACATGATGCTGAACCCTCTGCAGGGTGCTGGTAGACACAATGGCTATATTGTGAAAAGTCTGACTCAAAAAGAGTGTCTTACATAAAGCATATTATATAAAATAGCTCTTCACCCGCTGGCATACATTCAGGACTCCAGAAAGTTCTGCAAATCTCTGAAAGTTTGGATGTGTCACCGTGTTCGAGTCTGCCTGTGCATGTAAGCGGCCACCACTGTTAGATTTTATAAATGCATATGCACTGACCAAAGATCCAGGTGCAGTTGTTGAGGCAGTCAGTGAAGTAAGAGAAGTGTGCCGCTTGGAAAATCGGGCAAATACTGCCTTTTGCCAAAATTGTTACTGCGGTTTTAGTATTTCCATAGAGAAAGTAAGAATTTAGCCTTTGCGTGAATATTTTAGTGTAGTGAATTGCCTAAAATCGAGGATGCATCTTCCGTCGTATGCTAGTGTGTGACGGTTCATCATTCGGTATAGAATCATTAATAGTAATTATTATTGTTATTTTATTTTTTAAATTGCCAATATGCTGAAATGTACAATAGGAATTATATTTCAGCCTACAAGCACATCTTGTTCAGCTCAGCTTTGCTTTACAGCTCACAGACTTTCAGCTCATTAATCACGAGTTGACACTCCTAAGTGGTAAACCTGATGATACATATTAATATTCATGGGTTTGCTATACTGTACTTTTGCTTTTGCTATACTGGGAAAGAGCAGTGCTGTCTATCAGTAGAGCTAACACCTCTTTAAAGCTGTAAACTGACAAGCAGCTCACTGGCATTTTTACTAATTATTTTACCAAGCCGATGACAACTAATCAAACTGAACTGCCAGCCGGCCTGCCTATACAGTGGCTGGCACTATTTGCTTTCAGTACCTGCTCTGTGGTTTTAGGAACTTTCATTCTCACCAGCATCTGCTGAATATAACATAGTTCTTGAATGCAGATCGGTGTACTAATGTTAAAGGAAAAACGAAGCAACTCTAAGGTCAGCCCATATATTCTTTATTTAATGCAAACAAACAGTTTCAGTAGAAGATACTGGGTGATTTGGAAATCAGGCCAAGCAACCAGGTGTGTGTGTGTGTGTGTGTGTGTGTATATATATGTGTGTATATATATATAACTTTCAATATAATAGGACTTTTCAATATAATATTTCAGTATATTATTACTTTGCCTACAGTTGGGTGCTGGTCCTGCCAGCATTTTGAAGATAAATCTCTTCAAATGTGCATGAAGCTGTGACTTATTTTGAAATAAGTTTTTTTCCTGTTGGATTTGTTCTTTATTTTTAAACAAATTTTATATTTTAGAGAATTGTCATTATCTATGGCTGCTGTAAAAATAACCCAGTAGAAATGACAACACTTTTCACGTTACAAGTTAGGACACCAGCTGACCTTTAAGAGCAGCAGTTTTCTTCAACAGTCTGTGAGGCTTTCCCACTGCTCTCATATACACAGTTCTTGAGGCTCCATTTGTGAGTCATAAACATGGATAAAGCTCGTTGTGTGGAGTATTTCTATTGAAAATATTCTACCTTGAGAATATTGGCTCACCTGATGTTTAGGTTCACGAGTTCAGAGTTTTTTTGGCAGTTCTTAACTTCTCTAAAGATAGTGCTGTATGAAGAAATGCCTGTGATCTTTTTTAGCTGAGCTAACATGTTATCTCTTTAGCTCAAAATAAACTGATGTAGTGTGCTGAAGCCAGGTTCCAAGCTGTGCATTCTGTCAAGGCTACTTTTGCTTAAGCAGCTCTCCCAATACTTGGTCAAATCTTAAAAAAAAAATACATTTACTTCAGTAGATAATAACGTATCTACTGGTGTTACTTTGTGCAAATGATAAATAATGAGCTGTGAACATTCTGTGTTACCAGCATCTAATCATTGATAAATTATAGGTTCAGAGAAAATCTGCCATTGTATACTATAAAAGCATATTTGAAAGCATCAGCAGCTTTTTGGTGTGTATGTGTATATCTATGCATATGTACATGTATATGATATAGAATACACATTTGTGTGTGTACCTATACACAGAGAAGCACATATGTATTTATGTAGCCACATCTTCCTGCATCCTGTTTAGGCGATGTTCAACTACCTTTTTCTCTCTTGTTTAAACCATTCCTTACTGGTTAATTCTAGAATATTAAAAGCAAAATAGTAAAAGGTTTGATTAGTCAAAAATACTAGAAATTTTATCACAGTATTCTTTCCTGAGTTGCATGATGATGCATGTGCAGTGTTCCTGGAAATCTTCATCATGTTCCCTTAGGATGTGTGTATATATTTATACACTTTTTTTTCCACTTAAAATATTGCTCCATGTTTTTTTTTTTTCTTAGTCCGTTGTTGCAAGTTGATTCAGTAGGCTCTGGTTAAACATGACACAGCATGTAAATTGTAAAATGCAGGGAGAATAAATTCCTGTGACAGCTGTTTTACATGCCAACTATTTAGTTCTATACAAAACAAAAGCAAGAAAAATACTGCAGCCTCACCAACAGTTAACTCTACCTTTTTTGTTGTTCTCACTTCCTGCCACCTTGATTCGTTATCACACTGCAGTACACAGAAAGATTATGCCTGCACTGTGTATGGGTTTTGCCCTTGATGAATGCAGTCATTTCAGCTTTCACAAAGAACAAGCCTGAGTAAAGCCAGAGTGGATTTGTGAAGTGTTTACTAAGCTTTAAAATCCGGCATAACAGGCGTGATTAAATAGACACCAATGACAAACAAACGGTTCTGTAAGAAACAGCATAGCACACAACAATAACTGCTCCACAAATTTACTGTTTGTTGCTGCTGCTTACAGAGAAATTCAAAGCATACAATATTTTTTCTTTCAAAATATGTTGGAGTACTTGAGCTCTGCTTAATGTTTGTTTTGGGTTTTCTGCCAATTTGTTATAAAATAATGATTTTTACTTCCAGTAGAATGCTAAATAAAATTACTTATGAACAACACAGTGTCCATAACACTATTGTGCTTCAGGTGTGAAGGCACTCCTGAGCAAGCAGCTGGTTATTTGCCTCTGTCGCAATGGAGAGTTGCTTTGCTTTTCAACTACACTGTCCTGCATGACATCCTTGTCTCTAAGATGGAGAGACATGGACCTGATGGACTCAATGGATAAGGAACTGGCTAGAATGTTGCTCTCAAAGAGTTGCAATCAACGGCACAAAGTCCTTGTGGAGACCAGTGACAAGTGCAGTTCTCGAGTGTCTGTTCTGGGTCCATTGCTGTTTGACATCTTTGTTGGCAACATGGACAGTGGCATTGAGTGCACCCTCAGCACGTTTCCTGATGGCACTGTGTGGTGCACTGCTGGGTGGTGTGGTGGACTCACCTGAGGGAAGGGAGGCCATCCAGAGGGACCCTGACAGGCTTGCAGAATGGGCCAATGCAAACTGCATGAGGTTCAACAAGTCAAAGTGCAAGGTCCTGCACCTGGGCCAGGCCAGTCCCAGGCACAATTGCAAACTGGGTACAGAGTTGTTTTGAGAGTAGCCCTGAAGAGAAGGACTTGGGGGTGTTGATTGATGAGAAGCTCAACATGAGCCGACAGTGCGCTCATGCAGCCCTGAAGGCCAACTCCATCCTGGGATGCATCAAGAGCTGGGTGGCCAGCAGATGAAGAGAGGTGATTCTCCCCTTTTACTCTGCCCTTGTGAGACCCCACCTCAATTACTGCGTTCAGTTCTGGTGTCCCCACCATAAAAGGGACACAGATCTGTTGGAATGAGTCAGAGGGGGGCCACAAAGGTGATCCAGGGGCTGGAGCCTCTCTGCTATGAGGATAAGCTGAGGTCACTCAAAAGGTTTTAAAGCAAGCCTGAAAAAGCAAGTAGACCATTGTATACTAGTTCAAACACTGCATGAGAGATCTCCTTATGCCTGTAAGGAGAGGTTCTCCTTTATAGTGCTACGCTACTGGATTAAGATTTTTGGCAGTTAAAAATTTTAACTATAAAAAAAAAACCTTTGTTACGGACAGTCTCAGGAGAGGCTACCTGCTACTGCACTGTGCTGTTCCGTGTTGTGAGTGCACTGCAGTCACTGGGGAAAGATGATGAAAACAACTCCAGAACCACAGTGGTTGCCCTGGAAGATGGCGCACAGCACAACAGAGGTTATAAGAGTGCGTGTTTCCACAGATTTTCCATCCCAAAGTGGTTGTGTCAGGACATCACTACTTCTTTTTGCTGTTTTTTCGACCACAAAACTAGGCTCAGAATTTGATTTGGCAGCCACTGAGCGACCCTAATATAGCAGCAGACAAATCTAGGCAAAGAACAGATCTATCACTGTATCTGACTGATCTCTCTGCTTATGCACAGTGACAAATTCTCACCTCTCCATATAGATCAGCAGGCTCTGTAACCAGTCAATCACGCATAGGTTGTGACAGCACATCACAAGATTGGCAATTTGGAACCCCAGAGTACAAGGTAAAACATGCCTTTTTTTTACACGAAAATAGCAGCCTTTTCCATTCCAATACTTTTTACAACCTGCACCCCCCCATCATCCTTTCACAAGAAAACTTAAATGTTCTATTTTCCAATACATAGAAAAGAACAGAAAGCAAGGAAATACTGAAAAAAAAAAATTTCACTGTTAATTTTCTGTAACATTTACTTTTTTTATGTAACAAAAAATTTCGGTGTTGCAGCTCAAGACTGGTAAAGAAAAAATTCACATTTGCTATCTTATCTTTAAAATGTAAAGCTGAAAACATCAATCTTGAGATAAAAATTTAGGTGTGTCTGTTGTGTCCAGTGGTAGAGAAAGAGAGATAATTGTGTGAAGAATAGCATGAATATGATAAGTATCATCAACTGTCTTTGACTTCAGTGAAAACTGGAAATATGTGCATTGGTGTTAGAAGATAGTGGTACGGATAAAGCATATTTTAAAAGGAGATTTATATGTTAACATTGCTTTTCTATAGAATTTGAATTACTAAGATACTTGAGCATGTCAAAAAAACCATCCAGTTAAAGGCATTGGCTCTCAGTTAAAGACACTTAGCCAAATGTGTTAGAAACAGGATATTTCAAGGAGCTGAAGAACATGTGCATTTTGTGTGTTTGCATGTTGAAAGAAGCCATTAGTAATCACAGAAACAGAGAATAAAATTGAAATATATAAAACTTAAGTTAAAATAAGTAAGTAAAAGAGCAAAGTGGATTTTCAGGCATTTTTATTGTTACGAAAAGTTATGGGGCATGAATGAAAGGTGCTTATTCTCCCTAACATGACAATACTGGTAACACTGAAAAGAAGTTATGTCAGTTTTATGGTTTTCAATGAAAATACTAATTTAAAAAACAAAAATAGTTTTCAGGTCAGAAAGCTGACAGTTCTATTGAACGATAAAATAATAGATAAGGTTATAAGACTTATAAGTCTAACTTTCACAATAAACTAGATGGTCTGTGTTCTGTTGTGTGGTGTGAGTCTGATGGAGATCTAACCATTGCATTGCAACATGGGATTATTTATCAAGTAGATGCTATTAATGACATATTTAATATAATGGCTCTTAAACTTTTTTTGATCACTGTACCTGATATATATTCTGGGTTTTTTTATGGTTCACTATTCGGCCCTAGTATTAAACTTTTAATTTAAAACTCTTTTTTGGAATTGTATAAATGAAAATAAATTAATAGCTTCTCTGGAGCAGCTGCCGGCTGCTGAGCACAGGCTTACAGACCACCCACTAATCTATAGACCACAATTTGGAAACTGCTGTTTGATGGGCTTGGTGTTTTTTTATTTTTTTTTTTTTTTTTTTTTTTTTTTTTTTTTTTTTTTTTTTTTTTACAGTTTGCATATAATTCTCTGGGCTCAGCCTGTTTCTTAGAGTTTTATCCACTTTCTGAAAATCACATTTTCATTGTTGGTAGACATCACAAACTCTGAGTTGGACATAAAACAGATCCATCTTCTTTGGATATAGTCACTGCTTTCTGAAGTGCCAGCATGCAGGATTTCAGAAAATACAAGTCTACTGCAGCTGTCTATGCAGTGAGAATGACTAATGAAAGAATATGTTATAAAGTATGGCCGTGGTCGCTGAGACCAGCACAGAAGCCTGGCAGTCCTTTGGTATCAGAAAATTCAGGTGTCAGAATAACAGAAGCTTTGAAACCATCATTGAATCTATCAGTTATGTGGGGCGTGTTGTTCCAGATCCCTGGTTTCCCAGGCCTGAAGTGTCAGTTGTAATGGTGATCTGGACTACCACTGTAGCAAGAACATACACTTGCAGTGTCTTATTTTCTTTCATGAGAGGTAAAGCCTCAAAACTTTCCTTTTTTAATGAAGATAACACCTAGTTCAGCAACACACTTTGGTATCCACCTAACTTTGGACCCTCATTAGAAATTAAATTATATTTTTAATTGATAGGACAGCAGCTCTGAAATTATTACTGTTGATTTTTCATCTGTGGGAAATAATGTGCTTTTACAACACTGCAAGTACTGTGATGAAATGGCCATGTTCAAAATGTTCCACACGCCAGAGATTCTAAGAGGGTATTTGCCAAACAAGGCAACTCGTGGGATAACTCTGAAGGCAGTCATGTTGACACAGTAAAGTTTCCAGAACGCAAGTCCTTTGGAGATCACCTTCCCTCCATAAGAGTTTTAAAGCATCACTTTCAAAGTCTTGTTTTTACTTTAGCTGGCAAGATGTTGGTCAATTCTTTTATAGGGTTTAGAGAACCTTGGAAAAAGAGTTGTGAATTAATATTGTGTAGCATAGTACCAAAAATACCCACATGCATTAGTCTTTGCACATTTTGGATACCAAAATAAACACAATGGGGAAAGCAAACAAACAAACAAAACAAACAAAACAAACAAACAACACCACAAACCAAAAAAAAACCAGCAACAAAACCCCACCAACATTAACAATCACAAAGCTGAGTCAAAAGTATATCCTGTTCTATTATATCAGAACAATAAGGAAAACACCTTTTACTTTCTCAATCCTCAAACCATTCCTTCCAAAAGCTGAAGGTAATGTTTGAGATAATTTTTCTTCAAATTAAATTCTATTTTCAAATGACAAACAGGTTTTCAAAGCATTCTTATCTTTAGGTGTTCAGGTGGCTGAAACTGCTTTCTAACCAGTGGGAGGGTAAAGTTGAGCTGCTTCACTGTTAAGTGCTAAAGGATATACTGAGTTATTTTAAGTTCTGCATTTCACACTATGTGGTTTTTGATTCACTGGGATTTTTGGTTCTTCTTTTGATTACATTTGCAACTTCTTCATGTATCCTTTCTGTTAGGAAGGGGGAAAAATGCTATCCTACTGCTCTCAGGTGCGCTGAATGCAGTACAGAGTGGGAAACACGGAATTGCTCCAGCACTTCCAAGTGGCAG
>NW_008614679.1:6434-52163 GCF_000691845.1 Merops nubicus | reverse complement strand
CTCAGGCCCCCCCAGCCAGTATACAGAGAAGAACACCAGTCCTGCCTGGCATCCATGGGCAGCTGTACCAAAGGAAGCAAGATATGATAGCAAATGCTAGAGTCTACAGCAAGGTTCTGCTCAGTCGTCATCTAAAGTATAAGCAAGTGCTCTGCAACTATCCAAAAAAAGCTGCTTCCCAGGGAGATATCCAGGCAAGATCTGAGTCTTGAACAGTGTGAAATTTGGGGGACAGAGGCAGTTTTCTTGTTGCCTGTGATTTTTAAGACATTGTGCAAACCTGTGAGAACATTCTGCAAAGAAGATAATCACTACCCATTATCATCACAGATACACAATGAAACAGTCATTGGATATATGCTAGGCAAAAAGTAAACTGATTGTTTTATAAAAGACTTCTTTTTTCCATGCAACGTGTGACATCTGTTGTCCTTGCTCCCTTGCTAAAGTATCAATTTCTTTCTCAGAGAACAGAAAACTCACTTAGGAGAATAGCTTCAGTTCCCTTTCATTTGGCTAAGTCAATGAATAATTGTTAGTACAAATCTCTAAGTAAAAAAAGAAATGACTAGTGTGCTTGGTAATGGTTTATATTTTCTCAAAAAAAAGGACTGCTTTTTTAAAAAAAAACACACACACACAAATAAGAATTTTTTTTTAAAAAAAGAAAACAAAAAAGGAGAGGACAAAATAAGAGAGAGAAGCCAGTGGGTTACATTCAACTTTTAATTTCATAGTAATTCCTCTGAAACCTTAGATGCAAATGGCTTTGGAAATGGATGTAACTGAAAGCCTGATTTATATATGTGCTCCTAAAAATATAAAATAGGAAATTGAGCTTCTCTCCCAAATATCTTTTCTTGCATTAGGGAAATTAATTTATACAGGCATAAGGTAAGACAGAATCAAGTCAATGGACTTGGTAAATTAAGTTTTGATAACCTTTAATGAGACAACACCTTACTTTAGCTTCTTTTTGCCTTACAGATAAATAACTGTAATTCTGGGGAAAAGTAGGGGGACTAAGACCTTTGAGAATCATAGAGAGCTGAAATGTTTTCCCAGATTAAATAATAAAATTCAGGTAGTCCTGCCCAACCAGTGAACTGATCTGCAGATACCTTTAAGTACATTATATAATGACAGGAGCTGGGGTATGCCAGTGGAGACAAACTGCTCAGCATTTATAGATTAAATGAGAGGTCTGCTTAAACCTGTATTAAGCTAGTAATATCTGATAGTACACCATTTTGCATCCAAAAATATAATGTGTAGCTTGTATATGAGTATTACAAAAGGTTATAAAGAAGTTTTATATTCTAATACAAACTTCTTGATGCTGGAATCAGAAGGGAATTGTTCACTGTTCAAGAAGAAAGTTGGACTAGATGACTCCAGATCTCCTTTATACCTAATTGTCTTGTGATTCTCTGACTATCCAGTTCTAGCTAAGCATGGGCAGAGATGTGTGAAATTCTGAATTAGGACTGTCCTATATGGAAGGTAGATATCAAGCTTGTTGGACTCTCTTCTCTGATCCCATATGACATAGCCTACTTTTCTAAGTGCAATGCAGCTTAATTGGTGCCTGCATAACTTAATTTTTATTAGACAATTCCATGTATTACAACCAAGGAAATGTGGCATCAGAAGATGAAGCCCTTTTTGTAAACAACTATGTAGTCTTGGATGCGATGAGAGGAAATGAAGTGATGTAGTGTGAAAGATGTAGGCACTTTGTCATTTGCAGGTGAATGCCTGTCTTCTTAAAAGATTTTCCCTCCATGTGAGTCAATATGCCTGTAATGAGGAGAGTCTATACCATAGCATTCAGATGTGTATCAAGAGGTCATGTATTGTAATAGCTAGATTAGGAAGAGAATAGGGGTCTTGTATAATATTCTAGTCAAAAGATGTGTTTCAGGTGTGAACTCGTGACAAAGCTTAGGGCTTTTTGAAGCTGGAATTTAGAGTGTTTCATCTGTAATATAAATACATTTAAACAAGAATTAGCATTGTCTTTGGAAGTTAGAAATCAACTACTGTCGAAAACAACCTAAGCTAAATTTTATGGTTGCTTATTCACAATGTTGCCATGTGTGGATTAAGCATGAGCAGAAGTCCCAAATACTTAAAAGTTGCCATTAACTTTTCAAATATCTCCCATTTTAGAAGGCAAACTGACGTCGCCAAGTGTCATTTGGATCATACGGTACTTTAGTGGTATAGTAATATATGTTTCACTCTATAAGTCATTAATATGAGCTGGATTTGTGCAAAAACTATAGAATTGCAACACTTCATTTGAAAATTGTGTGTTTTCTTAAGAATTATCTTGCATTCTCTCCGTCATCCTCACTGCTTATGCCTGTACTGCAAGAAGGACTAGATGGTTCAGACAATATACTGGAGGTTTTTGTTTGTTTTTCCTTGTCCTGTATGTGTCTAAACTTTTTTCTTTTGTTATTGGTCTTTTTCATGGCCATTCAGGACTGTAGTCACAGCTTCACCTAGGTGATGTAATTTGGAATTGTCCCACCACAGCACTCCGTAGTAAATGTGAGGACACATCATGCTGCTACCTGAGGTTTAATTTCTTTGAAAATCATGTCTGAATATCTTTAAGAAATAAATGGAGGGCCATTATTCCTTTCACTGAGTCCTTATCTGATTGAAACTCAAAGATAAGTTCCCTTTTTGTCAAATAATGGATTAGTGCAGATAGTTCAGAAGAAAACAGAAAGTGGTTGAAATACTAACCTAGCTGCTCTGATGAACCAAAAGTACTTGGGTAACGCAGATTGGGTGACATTTTCTTCCTTCTTCCCCGGGCAGTTTGGGTTAACTGGTATTACACAGTATCTTGCTCATAGCCTCTCATTGCTACTAGTGTTAAAATGAGTAAGTGCCATATAAATTGTCCTGGGAAGTTTATAAATGGGAATATTACGTAGTATGTAGGACAAAACCAAAACCACACATTGAACCTTACTTTTTTTCCCAGTTCCTATTTTCTCTGTCCTTTTGACTGCTTAGTTTCCTGATGTGCTGAAGATACAACATGGTCTCCTTTTTATGCAGTCTTGAAATCATAGCTGGCATGCAGTTTCATTTAGCCTGTCAAGGATGCAGTATGGTATATTCTATATTCTATTCAACAGTGCTGCTCAATAAGCATATGACTCTAAATCTTTTTACATACAGTGCAGTAGAGAACTTTATGCCTTGTGATTTACCAGGTTTTATTCAGTTGTGAAAGAACTGGTGTTCAAGAGCTGTTTCAGGAGGGACTTCGCTAGTTCTAAGAGGGTGTGAAAAGAAGGTAAATTCCTTTATTCACCACCCCCTACACCCTCACCCAAAAAAATCCCCAACCAACCAAACCACCCAAAACAAGGCAAAGAAATAGAAACAGATCAAATTTTTCCTTTACTTCATGACTGCTGAAAAAATTCTGAACAGATCGCTCACAAAATTATAGATCAGGAGCTAATAACTGGAAATGTAACTCTAGAAGCCTCTGTGGTCAGGAAGGTAATATTTTGTTTAGTAATTATTCTTCTTCACTCCTGGAAGTTTTTGCTGTTTAACTTTTTCATATCACGTAATCAAGCTATGGCTTGGACTCATTTTTTTGAAACTAGCTGCAAACAAGAGCTAATAATGCTGTGTTTAGCTGCTTCTGAATGTAGATCTGACATGGCAGCTTGTGTATGTCATAAAAAAAAGAAGGAATTAGTATCTGTAAGCCTACCAGAAGTTTCCATAGAAGACATAAATCAAGCCAACACTGCTGAACACACAGTTTAGACACTTCTTAAAAATATATATTTAAGCCTTAAAGTCCTGTCACTTATTGTATTTGTATTGCCAAGATTTAACTAGACTTCACAAAAATCATGTATTGTATTGCTACTAAATGTCGGCTATCTTCTGCCTATATGTCATTTCAACCTAGATTTCTTAATAAAGCATTTCTTAAGATTTAAACCATGGAATTAACCAATTCTACACTGAATTTCTGAGCCATTAAGAAGCTTCATATAGGTGAGTTTGAAAACATTGTGCCAAGGTTTTTTATCGTTCTTAGTGCCAACACGTCCCTGGAAGCACCGGATAGGTTTCCAGTTCTCTGCAGAGTGATAAGGTTTAACTGGCCAAAATTGTCCCTCTTTAGAGTAGGTATCAGAGCAGATTGTAAAGACACACAGTTAAGAAACTGCTGATGTTGCTTTTGATCCATAACACTCAACATGCACAGGCCAATCTATTGTTCTGCAGGCAGCTAGGATAAACATGCAGACCAGGAAAGATCATGTCTGAGCTCACACAGTCTGAATATGGATTGAAGGAGGAATATGCATGAAAAAAAAAATATTTTTTTTTCTTCTTTTGCACAGTTCAAAAACATATTGTATTCAAGGAGGCATAGAGTCTAAGACAAACCCATTAGTACCCTAATCAAGATTGTCAAATAAGCAGAAAATGTAAATGGATGTGATAAAATAACAATGAATGAAGAGGAAACAAAAAAATGTTTTAATCATTGTTTAATTGTTCTACAAAGACATGAAAATACAGGAGGGTGTTATTTTGGGTATGCTTATATATTTACACACAAGGCAAAGGCTTGTGGTGTTCCTGCATTGTACACCAATACAAAAGGAAAAAAGGTAGGAAAACTGTAGTTGGTGGGGGGCTGTAAAAATGGAAAAACAAATTATGGGATGGTTGAAATCAGCGTTGTTAGGTTATTAGTCAGGATAAATATGACTATTATCTATTATGTAAGTTACTGACAGTAGTTTGCACAGGCGTAAAAGAAATTAGACACTAGAATGCAGCGTTTGGGAGATGTTCACATGCTTACCGTATTTTAGGGTTCATTTCTTTATGTTATCTTCTGAAGTAAAATTTCAGGTACTCCCTCGTGCTTGAATTTATAAAAACACTCAGCTCTCCTCTGGCTACTCATCTTGTTTTTTTACATGAGCTTCATATAAAAGATGGGAATTACACTCACAGTGGGATGATTGTAGTAAATTTTTCAAAGAAAAATGATAAAAAAAAATGTTCTGTGTTGCACCCTAGATATTCATGTTACTAATGTTAACTCATGTTAGCACTAAATGTTTTTTATGTTTAAACTTAAAAATAATCTCCAAAGAAGAGTTTAAATGCCATGGAAATTATAATTTCTTCACTCGCTGAACTTCATGTTCCTTTCTTCCTGGCCAGACAATGTCTCCATAAAGCAGTAGAAAGTATACAACTCTGACAAAAAGCACGACGAAGTAATGAGGTATTTGAATCACAATATGGAATATAACATTGCACAAGAAGCCCAGAACAGGAGAAAAATAAAAATAAAAAAAAAAGTTTGCATGCTCTTACTAGGTGTATCATTTAAAATAAATTTCAGCATTTAGGTCATCTTGACCTAAACTTGCACATTTGGTTTCAGTTTTTCCTATGGAAATTGAAATTTCTTGCCAGTTTATACTTCACAGAAGTATACTTAGCACTGGATCAAGACTGGAAACAAAACCAAGTTCCTACTGGGGAGGCATGGGGGCACACACTTGCTGTTGAGCGATCCAAGGTATCTATTTTATTGAACTATTTTCCTGGTGGTACAGTGATCATGGCGGATTTAGCTGAGTTGTGCATATGATTAGTGTCTTATGCAAAATTACCTTCTTTGTAAAATATGCATGAAAATACAGACTGCTTTTGAAATTAAGAACAAATAAGAAAAAAGAAACACTAAAAAAAGGTGATCATAGTTTTAAAAGCTTAGCAAAACTTCTAAATATTTTATCTTCTTGAAACTGAAATGCTTTTTTTTGCCTTGCTTTTTTTTTCTTTAAAAAGGTACTTGATATCCTTACATTTACCTTCTGCCTGCCACTTTGTTTCTAATCCTATAAAACCTTTAATGAAATCCTTGAAAATTTCAAGTTATTAAATGTTTCTGTAGTTTTATAATTTCTACTACTTCTGTGGTGATTGTGTAATCAAATATTTGTCATTTAATTAGGATCAAAATTTACAATCCCAGAAATGTTTAGGGAGGAGTAGAATTCACTGAATTTAATTGTAGTGGTTGGAAGGTTAGGAATGGTATTTTAAAGGAGTGCTGTGATAGAGGGTTTGAGCTGCACTTGCACATTTTTATACTTAACTGAACTGTTAAACTCAGATTTTTTGATCAAAGAGAAAAAGAAATTTTTTACACAAAAAAAAAGGGTAGACAAAAATATAATTTCAAAAGTGCATCTGCATCTCAATGGCTTTGATTCCTCTGTGGATTTCCTAAAGGTACAGAGGGTTAAAAAAATTGTTCTTCAAAATTGTTTCTGAAACAAAACTGTCGCTAATACCTAATACCTAGATTTGATGGTTTTAACTAAGTCAAAATATGTGAAGACCTTAAACTTGCAAGTTATTGCTAAAATCATGCATGGTTGAGCATGTGCATGATATTATATAGTGCCCAAACCACTCTTGCTTACAGGAATGCAGAAATTTATATTCCTGGTGTGGGAATAAAGAACATTCAGAGGAAATGTTTTGTTTAGTACCAGGCTCTGAACTCATAGCAAATCCATCCACAGATTTATTTATTTATTTTTTTTAATATATAGGTCAGAAATTATTTTTAGAATTTGTAGAATGCACAAATTAAAAAGGCATCATCTACAACAGCCCTCAAAACTAGCAGCATTCTTATTACTTTTATAAATGTCTGTTATTGTGGTTAAGGTTGACAGATTAGTATCAGCCACCAGTTCTCCTTTCCTCTTAAGTCTTATATGTTCCATTAGTTTGGGTTCATTTACTTTTCTTCATTTGGATCCGGTCATCTAACATTCTGACTACCTCCTAAAATACCCTGAAAGCTGGGGAACTGCAGGTCATTGTCGCTTCTTGCAGAATAAGACCATATTTTGTATCTGAAGAGTGAGGATTGAAAGTCACAGATAGCAAAACTTTTGGGCTAATCTGTTATAGAGGATGCCTGATTAGCTCTCTGCTGATAAAAGATTTTTACATGTTTTTGAACAAGTGATGTTTATATTGGCTAAATTTCTGCAGCTACAGCATATGTCATAAATTACACATACACATAAATTTGTGTTTCTGTAGCAAAACACGCTAACCCTTTTCCATATACGTCAATAGCTTCCTTTGTTCTCCCATCTCTACCTCTAGAAAAGCATAGCAAAATTCAGCCCGCAGTTATAATATTCAATATGTACGACATGGTAGAATATAAAACTAAATATAATTCAGCACTGGACAGCACTTCTTGAAAGGTGAGTGAATCAGGTTAAAACTGCTTCATTTCTGTGTTTGGCTGCTGCATTTGTTTACATTGATTTTCCAGAAATGAAAGTCAATGTAGTGATGATGATGATACTATTTCTTATTTTACCAAGTGATACAGGAAAGTGACAGCATGAATGTGGCTATAAACAGAACTATCACTTTTTCTCCCGAGAAGAACCAATTAGAACATAACAGATTTATTTTCATAATAAGTCACCTGTAGCTTTCCATCTTCTGTTCAACATAAAAAAAAAAAAAAATCAAGTAAATTGGAAGTGTTCTGCCATTTAAAGTATTGGGACTTTTAAACTACAAAATAGAAATAACTCTGACTCTCATCAAGAAAATAAATATATTGCAACCATTTCTAAGCCTCTGATGTTCTGGAATTCATGCTGTGAATCTAAATGATGAAAATCATTAGTCTCAAAATTGTATATTCATAACTGAAAAATTCAAGAAAAAAAAACCCAACTGCTACATGATTATAACCTGTTTATACATGCGAGCTGTCACCATCTTATACTGAACCCTGCAAAGATGCTTTACAGGGAACTTTTAAAGGGTGGGGTTAGATGATCATCAAAGCCATTTAGAAAAATTGTCCTTGTACAGTTGATGTGTTATGAAAGTGATACTGTATTAATAAATAATCTAGCATATGATTATCAAGCTAATAAATGTTTGTACAAGATGGTTGTATATTCAGATACATACGTTGCTGGAACAGCATAACTATGCAGTTATAAACTCGTTGTCTGTATCTTGGAGAAACAAAGACTTGTTTGTAGGGTCTTTGACCTGAATATAAAGTGGAGTTCACAAGTCACTAGCTTAACTAGTTGCACAACGTTTTGGTAATATCTTCCAAACCAGTTTAAAAAAAAAAAATTGTTAAAATACATTTTTAATCTTGTAATTCTCAAATGTGAAATCATAAAAGTAAACCTGTCAGGTTCTTAACCGCAGTAAATTAGTGGCTCCATTAAATTCAGTGTAGGATTAATGTACAAAAGCTATGAATCTGTGGTCTGGAGTTATATTTGGCATGGATTTCATAGGTCAGGCACCTGTGGTCAGGTACACACATTTGGGTGGTGGTGGACCTCACTGTCACAGGCACAATTGGAAGGTGCTGCAGGTGCAGGGAATGCTTACAATACCTACAGTGTATAATTGGGATGGCAGAGACCACCACCTCACTCCTCTTGCCCACCGCAGTTATTCAAATCTCTTGCAACTGAACAGCAAGAATGGACATGTTAGCGTATACATACGTAGATTTGCATTGTCTTATATATAAAAAGTCTTTGCTTCATAAATTACCATAACCTTTTAATACTACAGTGCAAGCATAACAAGTATTAAACAAAGGGCCTTTAGGAAAGCTGCTTCTGCTGTCTACTGCCAATGGTGTGCTTGCCACTTGAAATGTTATTAGTCTCAAAAAACTGTCACTGGGGTGGGGTAGGGAACCTAAAAAGCAAAAACTGCTTTTTGTGGAACTAAGCTTCTTCTGCAGAGACCTTGGGTAATTTTGTGCTTTCTCATACACTGCCATGGATTTGGCCAATATTGAGATACATCCAGCCTGTTTTTAGTGATGTAATTACTGTAAGGGCTGGTAATGTTGTGTAGGCATTCACACTACAAGCAAGTCAAGTGACTTCCACTAGATGGAACTGTATTGGCTTGTGCTTGCCTTTGTGTCAATATAAAGTATTTTTGCTACTGTAGGCAACAACATCATGTGAACTCTGTTGGACATCTATCAAGCTATGCATTAATAATAGATGGGCTTGCCTTCTGTGGCTTTAGCCTTCTGCAAGTGTAATTGGGGAAAATAACTTTAGTTTTCACTTGTCATTAGATAGCAGTAGTCATGTTGAGCTATAGTTTTGTAACAGCCAAAGTTTTATCTTGCCACAGTTTTTAATGTCAGTGCTTTCACAGACATATTTGAGTTCCCTTTCCACTGTGTAGATTAAATGGCCAGCGCATGCTTCATGTGACAATAGTTGCAAGCTTCTCAGTGATCTCTGGGTGCTATAGTCTAAAGAAAAAAAAAAGCTTCCCACAAATTCATATAAGAAAGGCTCCAAAACCAAACAGAAAAAAAAATATCCACCATGTGAAGTTAAACAAGAACCAACAAAACAATGTGTTTATATATGGAAAGATAGAAACTTTAGACCAAGCTCAGCTTGTAACTCGGTAGTGAGCTGGTCCCACTGTATTAGCCTGTAAATAAGCAAGCTATATCCAGCTTAGTTTCTTACACATTTTGTAAACTTCATCTTTAGGATTGTGTAAACACCCCTATGACTGATAGCAATAGGTACAACTTCGTCCAGCTGGTGTAATAAATTAGTACATTCTATGCTATTTGGTATGACATTATAATTGTTTCCAGTTTGTGAAAAATAATTCTGACTGAGCATTACCATTGGAAATTTATAATTAGAGCCTGATTTTTCTCTCTTTTAAATTGAAAGATATGAGAAGTGTTTTCCCACAGTTTTGCTTGCCTGGGGTATCAGCAGAGAGATAATGGAGTGAGTTGTTGTATCGTCACAATATTAAAATAGAAGAGGTTTTCCAGAACACGTGGATGACCCATCCTTTTCTTAAGTACTCTGCTGCATATTAGTTTATTACATCATTAGCAGCAATGATATTGCCTGAAGAAATCAGAGACATTTTCTGAAATAACTGTGATGTTTTATTAATTAAGTAGCTGCATATGACTGGGCTTGTCTCCAAACTCTGAGAGTGCCCAAGGAAAGTGCACTGCTGGAATTAAGCTGGGACCCACCACAATAGAGTTTGGGTCACCAGAAGAGCTCCTTAGTGTTTGTAGCAGGAAGTTAGAGCAAATGTTCTATTGAAAACTCTGTTCTCAATAGTGTAATTGTCTAGTCAACTTGTGGGGCTCAGGCAACAACCCCAGGCAGTGTTTAGAAACTGTGCTAACAAACTGAATTGGGAGTGAAAGCTTATTTGTCTCAGTGGGCAAATTTAGTTGTAGCACTAGTAAGTGTTGTTATTATTAAAGTGTTCTTAAACCTGAGTAAAAAAGACAACTTTAAAGTCTGAGGAAAAAAAAAAAACCTTTGTCTGAGGTTCCTCTAAATAAATATATTGTGGCTGTATGTCCTCAATTTTGCCATATTGTAAATTCACATCTGAGACGTGACACTGTGAAATAAGGTAGTATTATAGTGAGATAGAATGTAACAATACGGCTTTTTCTGCATCAGTGTTGATATTGATGAAATAAGTTTGACAGCTATAACACTTTGAAAAAAATAATTTATTTCAGTTTGACTTTAATTTCTAAGTTTTTTAGTTGATTGAAAATATCCTGTGATTTTTTTTTATCCTAAAAATGTCCCATATTCAAAATCAAAACTGCCTGTGGGAACAGGTATGCCACATTTACCAGGACAGAAAAAAAAATTAAAAAAAGGTACTAAAAAGAAAGAGAACTAGCAAAACCTTCTTCTGCAGCAAACATGTTTCTTGCTAGAGGCTAAACCAGCCAGATGGACTGTGGTGCAATGTAGCTCAAGTCTCTGCTGCAAAAAGTTTTTCGGTATTCGTTCAAGGTATGATAACCATAAATGGGACAGAACAGCCAGAGGATGGATAATGAGATCATCTTCATTATGAGAAGGCACATATTGTATCTTTAACTGGAAGAAGCAGGACAGGGCATTAAATTTTGATCCATTCATACAAATTATTTACCTAAGTCCTGAACTATGCTAAGGGTGATGTATCTCTCTTGACATGTTTTTCATATAATATTTCTAAAGAATCCTTGAATTTCCAATTGCAGAGTGAGAAAACCTGTGAAATACTGAAAATTTTCACAGAGTAGGAAAATATCTTCCTACTATATCTGAAACAACTAAAACAATCCTTTGCAATTTGTGGGTTGCGGTAGATGAAGCCAGGGAGCTGGCCAGGCATGGTTCTGATGAGATTCTTCTGTGGCTTAAGTTGTCAGTTCAGCTGACAATTTCAAGATTTTGTACGTGGTTTTGATTTTCTGTTCCCCTCTTTAGAACAGATACATTTATAGGATACTTTGCCAAATCTAGAGAGATGAAACCATATGTTTTTATTTACGTTTTTGGAATTTTTTCATTCTGAGCAGGCATTCTCTTATTCAATCTGTCATTCCAGGCTCTTTTCACTGTATCCTTCCTTCAAACCTCACAAGCTATATACCACAGCTTTTGACTGTGTGAAGGGTTTGTCATCCTGGACCAAAATAGTAACTACTTGTGAACTGTGTTTTGAACAGTTGACAATATAAACAGTTTCAGGAATATTTTTAATACAAGGTTCCCTGTGACAATGCCAAATTTGTTGACATGCAAAAGAATAATGACCACAGCAATTCAAAACATGCAGCTTCGTATACAACCATGTAAAACCTCATGTTGCAGTTCTCCTGATGTTTCTACAGTTAGGTGAGTAACTTTTGGCTGAAATATTTTTCATGATGCTATCTGAACCTTAGCTTTGGATACAAAACTATGACTCAAATTGCTTGTATGATATATTGACTGTACATTACAGTTCATCACAACTTCTTGAATATTAATGCCATGACCAGTATATCAGAGGCCTGAAACTACTTAAATGTTGCTAAGAACTGTTGTTGCATTTATGAAAATGCGTGTGGCTTTGTAGTAATTATTTTCTAATTATCCCTTGCAGTTTTAAGGGGCATGATCTCATTGTGAGAAATTGCACTTTTGACCTTTTCTTGAGTTTTTGTCAGAAACTGAAATGCTGGAGTCTTATTGAGGCTTTAATCAAAATGTCTGTATAAGTGCCCTACCTTCTTTACATCTAAGTTTTCTGGTGTTCCAGGGCAGTGACAATGCAATACAAAATCTTTTCAGACCAGAGGAGGTATATGAAATGATTCCATTAAGGTGTTTTCATCTTAATTCTTTTGAAAGTAGTGAAAACTTAACTTCCCATCTATGTCTTTTGTAGCCTTTTATAGAGTATCAGTGTATGTTTGGCTAGAAAGAACAAAAGAGACGATTATTTTCCCTCAAACATGTTTGGAAGCCTTTTCAATAGAAAAATCCAGGCTGTGTACTGTTTTCATCCATAAATGTGGTACAGAGTGCTTTCTGCCTAAAAAATATAGTGCCATACGAACAGCCTTAATCTTCTAATGTAAAGATAATCCTGTCATTAGTTTTAAAAATCTTAGAAACATAGAAATCATGAGACCAAAATAAGGATAAACAGCAGCCTGGTTTCCAGAAGTTACTTCTGCAGTCTTAACCTAAGGAAATCTCTGTATCCTTGCACTGGCAACAGAATCAGGCAACTTGCAAGTAGGTCATCTGGCCAGATGATTGTGAGAGCAGTGCAGAACTTCAAGAAGCAAAACTATATGGTGGGAGTTTGGTTTCTTCCTTGTAATTAGTCATGTCTTATGTAAGCAGTTGGATTTCAGTAGCTTAAAAATGGACATCTTTTTATACTTCATTTGGTTGTTGCTAACTGGAATGACATAAAGTTGCAGAGTTTAAAAATACATACTAGACAACTGAGACATCGTCTGGTCTGTTTCTTTTACATAAGGACTAGATTTTTTCACAGAAGAGTCTAGACGGTGGCAGAATGAAGTGAGGCAACAGCCCACACACAATTTGGGGAGCAAATGCTTAAACAGGTTTCTGAGTTCTTCTCCCGCCCAGAGATTTTGGTAAGGAAAAGACTGAAAAATTCATAAGCATCTTGAGTCACTCTGACAGGGTGGGATAGGGACAAAAGTCAGCAAGTGATCCATCCTATTATTCTGACCTTTGACAGTAAGAGCATACTTTTGTGAACTTAGGGTGAATCACTGGGAAAAAGGATCAAGGAGAGATCTGGTTGTTAGTCTCTGCAAGCCAGTCCTGGAGAAGAGGCAGCGATTTTGTCATGAAAACCTCGTAGGGAAGTATGTTCTCATAGACACAGTAAAAATCGGTAGGCTTCATGAAAGAAGGAGGGAAATAGCAAGACTGAGTGAAAATGATCTGTAAGCAGCACAGTATTGCCTGTTACCAAAGCTGAATCATTTCTAGCCCAGCAGGGAAGAAAGAAATTGATTATTATTAAAATAATTGGATTATTTTTTCCACCCCCAGTTTTCAGGTAAGATTTCAGAGAAGATTTAAAATACATCCGTAGTATTGACAAGTGTCAGAAAGGACTCCCTTGCAGGACTGCTGCTCCCTAGTTATCCAGTATTCCCGTATTTCTGGCAGTTTCCTGCCGTCTGTGAGACATAGATTCAAGTACATGGGTAGAGAAACTTCCCTGACTTTGATGTGGGGTAGGTTTGTGCCTGTGTGTAAAACTTTAAAATAAAAAGATAATATGGAGTCTTGTGACTAACAGAGTTTCATGAACTTGCCCCACAGGAGAGAGAAGAAGCTCTGCTTTGTGTAAGTAATTAAATATTCACGGGTCTTAAAAAGGAAGAGTGTGTCCCCTCAGCATGGTGGTGGGCCAAAGAGAAAAGTCAACTTGGACAGTCAATCCAGTGAATGTTTCTTTGAGGTTTAATAGAATCTTCAACCTTTGAATATTGTCATTCTGATTTCGTTAATTCTCAAAAGGTAAATAATATTTGTTCTGAGGGGTGTTGTTTTCTTTTTTTTTGTTTCATTACTGGTAGTGGTATTATTATTTACCAAAAGCTCCCTGGTTAGAGTATTTGAAACAATTTTTTTTGCTGTTTATTGTCTCTTTGACTTGGTGAAAGAGCTAAAAATTAAATAAATCTATCGTAAGTCTACCAGCAAGCTCGGTATTTAAAAATCTATAACTATCAGGGACATAGTTTGCATTCACCTTTTCATTCCATACTTTTATTTTGCTTATTTGAAAGGAGATTTATGTTGAAAAAAATCCAGTCATTTTCCCAGCACACTCATTCTTTCAAATCTCTATTAGTCTATGGGGTTTTGTGTTTTGAAGAGGATAACAGAGATCAGAAACCCAAAAACCAGCCAACAGCAGCACTTATGCATGTCGTTTGAACTAATGAATTTCTCCATTAATCTTATATTTTAGATGGCAGCTTTGGCACTTTTCTTTTTATTTCACGTAGTAACTGAAATGCAGAGCCACTGACAACCTTCAGCACAAAGGCAGAGCTCCTGTTGTTAGACAACTGGACTTAATGATCACAGCAAGCAGGTTAGAAATTTTATTGGTGTGCTTCTGTGTGACTGTGACAGCGTTGACACTAAATCAAATTCAATTAGCAAGGGCTTGCTAATGAGTTACACTGCTTTGCAAAGTAGAAAGGACAAAGAATGTTGCAATCTCCATGCTGCAGACTGGTTACCCTCAGTGTTAGCGGAGCAATAGCTTAAGGAACCACTGCAGGATTTTCTCCCTAGATTAACTTAAAGAATGCTTTGCTAATGAATCCCTGAACAAATGAGTTGTGTGTTAAGGGGGGGGGATGTGGCAGGAGAGAAAATACAAGCAACTTTTTTGTCCTCAAGTGCTCTTGAAGTGATTTATGAAATCACTGCAGATCATAGAAAGCAGTGGAAACCGCATGGCTGAGCCGAGTATCACATTGGGAAGGGTGCCCTGTGAGCTAGCAGACCTGAGGCTCATGCAGTGCTGGTGGGTACTGAACATCTCAGGAGCAGGCAGCATCCCGTGTGCTCACTCCTGCGGCGGGCTGCATCGCTGGCCGCACCCAGCAGAGCACTCGGGCAGCCCTGAAGGCTGCGGGAGTGTGCCTTGAAGTCTCGGGGGCTAGGAGCTGTTAAGTGAAAATTACACACGCAGGTGCTTGGCCAAGGCTGCAGTAGTAAGCGTCTGGTAAGACTAGGCTCTGTCAAGTGAGCATTTAAATAAACGCAGCAGCTTATGTGGTACCCATGAGGGCGAGGGGCTGCCAGATCGCTTGCTGCCTTCATCTCTGGTCCAGTTATTGATCACCTCGTAAACCTGTCTGTACGAGTGAAGTATCTTTTGAGTAAAGAGCATGTAAAAATCTATTTCATAGTACATGAATGAGGTGGTCCTCATCTAAATTACAGAATAGCAATAGCAATAATAAACTCCTCTTTAAGGTCTGCTGACAAATCCAACACTGAACACTGAAGCAAGTTAAATAGGTATCATTCAAACAATTGTCTTCTTTATAGTCCTCTATCAATATATCAGTATAACTCACAGTGATATTTTTATGTTTTGACATATTTCAATTCCTAGTGTGTCTCTTTTTGAGTGCACACACATACACTTCACATTAATGCATACAGGTAAAATCAGTGTTACATACTGATGTCATATGACTGCAATTTCAGTTGATGATAGCTTTGTCAAATGTAAATCATTTGGACTGGTGTATTTCCTCAAAACTGGTGATCTCCCTCTCAATAAATGTTCCTGGAAAATTTTAACTGAAATATCTTAGCTACTTTGAGAATAAAGGTCTAAGGACGGTACTTCATGTTGTCCAATCTGAAGCCATGACCAAAACAGAAATGTATATTACTGTATAACCAAGCTCTTTAAATTTGCTCTGGTTTGCCTCAGCATGCATTCATGTTCCTGTCACATTACCAAGCATGGCTACCAGATTTTTTATGGCAGTTTATAGGGTGTTAGAAAGTAGATTTGAAACCAAACCAGATAATGAAGTATTTCAGTCGTCTACACTGACATTTTCTTCTAAGTCAAAACTATTCAAGACACTCATGCCCTCATGCTGCAGTTTGCCATGTGCTGACTTTGCTTTGTGGGAGTTGTGATTTATACCAAGTCACCCAAATCATTAGACATATTAACAAAAATCTACAGACAGTGGTGAGGAAAAGTAAAACCTTTAGTATCATCTTTTGGAGCAAACAAGACTGCACTGGTGTTGCCTCACCTCAAGTACTGTATGCAGTTTGGGGCACGTAGGAAGGATAGTTTGGGACATATAAGAAGGATATCAAATTATTAAAGAGGATGACAACCAAGATGGTGAAAGGCCTTTAGACTTAGGAGGAGTGACTGAGGTCATTTGGTTTTTTCAGCTTGGAGAAAAGGAGGTTGAGGGGTGACCTCATCGCAGTCTACAACTTACTCAAGGATGGGAGCAGAAGGCAATGTACTGATCTCCTTTTTCTGGTGACAAGCAACAGGACACAAGGAAGTTTGGATTGGACATTAGGAAAAAATTCTTTACTGAGAAGGTGATTGGTCACTGGAACAGGCCTCCCAGGGAAGTGGTAATGGTAGTAAGTATATCAGAGTTGAAGGGTTGTCTGTATAATACTCCTAGTCACATGGTTTAGTTTTAAGTAGTCTTGCGAGGAGCAGGGAGTTGGACTTGATGATCCTTACGAGTCCCTTTCAACTATGAGATATTCCATGAAATACTGATGGTTCAATAGGAGCTTCCTGATTCTGAGACCTAAATATCCTTTCATTACCATGAAGATTCACCACAGGGGAAATAACCTGGTATTCTAGGATGCTCCAGTGCTTTTCAGCTATATTCTTAGTGATTTCTTTTCATACTAGACCTATGTCAGGCTTGGAGTAACCAGGACTTTCTCCTGGAATTGGCCAGGTCTGGGACTGGAGCTAAGATGTGAAGTCATGGTCCCGTGGCCCTTCCTGAAATAATTTCTTTTACATTGTGGCCCTCAAAGGGGGTATCATCTCAAAGATGGTGCTGCCTGAATCAAAGGAAGACAG
The DNA here is from genome assembly GCF_000691845.1 of Merops nubicus. Lineage (NCBI taxonomy): Eukaryota > Metazoa > Chordata > Aves > Coraciiformes > Meropidae > Merops > Merops nubicus. The sequence goes on along the minus strand of NW_008614679.1, from coordinate 35,087 downwards.
TGTAACCTTTTCCTCTCTCCTTTCAAGGTCTGGGGGTTTAACTCTGGGAACTTCAGAAACTCCTTTTTTCTGTATCAGAATAAATCATCTGAGTTCTATTATATTTATACATGTTTTTATGCAAATATTCCTATGTATGTGTTAAGATGAGAGACAAAGGCTGAACTTCTTGATGGCTGATTGCCTAGGATTTTTAGTCACCAGTAGGTGTTGCAGTCCTGCCTGCCTGAGGTTCATGGAAGACTTGAGACAGTAACCTCTTCCATTGTAGCTGAGTGTCTTTCTTACCTGACAGCAAGTTTTTCTGTAGCTTTTGGCAGTCAGGAAACAGCAAACGTCTTAAAATTAAGAAATTCTTCCTGGGAAACATTTCCTCAAAACAGTTTTCATAAGCAGCTGACAAATCGACATCTTAGAGGATAAACAATCTAATAAAAAAAACCCTCAATGCGTTGGCTTCTTTTATTTTAGCCTCCCTGTTTCTCATCTGCTTTTTGGAATTGGTGCATGTATATCTGGTTAACATGTTGTAAAAATAAATATATTAATTTTTTTTTAAGCATTTGGATACCAATGAACATGAAATAAAAGGCTTATGAGAAAATTAAGAATTACGTTTTTAGAACAGTGTTGTGTAGTTTGTCCAGTAAATAAGGCCTTAGGCCAAACATTGAACAACTAGCAGAAAATAAGCTATTGAGTAGTCACTTTTTCAATGAACACCATCCATGCTGCGTAGAAGTAAGGCAGAGTTCTGTGGAGAACACATTATTGAAAATGTAGTTCACAGCTGTATCATGATGCATACACACCACAGGGAAAAATAATTTCTGGTATTTCGTAACCTTAGAGAGCTTGAACCCCGTGCCTTAATAAGGTTCTTTTGCCTTAGATTGTGTATGTGTTAACGTATGTTGTGTAGCATGAATGATGACACTGCCAGACCATGAGCTGGCTCAATGTGGTCCAAATATTAAATCAGAAATGCTTGGAAAATACAGTATTTTCCTCCATTAGTGAACCAGATGATATTCTGAATTTTCCACTGCTGATGACCAATGTAAGAGGAGACTGGACCTATAAAGCTTTAGCTTCTACTCAGCTATTTTAAACTGGTGATTGCCTTCAGGCAAATTGCTTTATCAGCCTCTGGTCTTGGTTATGCTGGTGAGCCTGAAGTAACTCCATCAAAAACAGAGGAGTTGAACCCTATTTATATGACCACAAGAGATCAAAATCTGTCTTTAAAGAGGCAATGTAAGAGCTAGAGGGGGGTAGAGTTGTTATTTATATTTTTTTTTAAAACATTGAGTTTTTACTGTCCTCACACTGATTTTGTGTAGTTGTTTTTAAGTTTTAAACTGTATTTTATCAGGATGTTTCCTATACCTGCTATATTATGGCAAAACAAATAATTTTGGGGCATAAGGGAGTATTTTCCTTCCTGTTGTGACAATATTTCAAAGATATGATGCTATTTTAAGAATCTTATGTTCTCCTGACAGAATTGTTTGGGATAAATATGTGGAACTGATGTACTGAAAAAAATAAAATCCTAGCATCCTATCATTCTTAAGCATACTGAATTGGAACTGAAGTGCCGTGTTTTGTTTTCATATAGTCATTATTTAAGAGTTCTCCTTTAGACTTTGTGAAAACTTGTGTTTTGCCTGGGAGTTCTGCTTTGCATACAGTAGAGCCTTCTATCTGTGAAAGGGTCACTGTATCTTTAAAGCCTCACAGTTGACCTAAGGAAGAAACCAGACCTTGTTAACCATTAACACTTAAAATGACATAGCAATTCAAGAGGCAGAGCCAGGAACCGAACCCCTGTTTTGGCTCTCACTTTCTGGATCTAGCCACATTACTGCCACATGAAGGTAAAAGGTCCAGAGAGTAGTTTTAATTAAATCATGAATTATGAACCTGTTTTAGTCCTCTGCTTAGAACAGCAGCAGGTAAATACAAAGTGGATGATCCTACAGAACGTTTTAATTGCAGTAAAAAGACTTAAGGTGTGTCTAAAACTGTAACAGTGACAGAAAGGGGAAAAAAAAATGCTGAGCCATTGACGGGATGGCAAACAGGCCCATGGTTAGGAGATGGAAGCTTCGTGTTGGGTAAGCATATTGGAGCCATTTATAGAGGCAAGAGAATTACAGAGGATTTTTCTGAGAGTAAAATCCTCTTGTATTGAAGGATTAGGTTGCTGTAGTTAACCTGATCTTAGGTAGGCAATAGTGCAAGTACCATTAATAAAGCAAGTTTTCTTTCCTTATGCAAAACTAAACCAGAAATGTGCTATGGTTGGATAGGTTACAAAGCCAACTAATCCTTCTTTCTTCCCTGCTTTGCCTCTTTCTACCTAAAATGTTGGTAATAAGTAGACAGCTACTGTGAAACAAATTCAGGGTAATAGGCTTGTTCATAACGAGGTAAAAGTGAGAAACTATGAGAGAGTGCAATTTCATGTTTAACAGAAAATGCTTTTGAAATGTTTCTTTATTATGACCAGTCTCTGAGGAAAATCACTGATTCAGACTTAGTCCGTATCTCAAAATGGAATTTTAAATTGCTGACTTCACTGTTAAATATTTTAGGAACTTAATCTGTTCATGTTAGCTACGTGACCTACTGTTCTGTGGAAGAAGGGCAGCATTTCTACATAAAGCCTTTGGTATGAGAACACTGAATGAGGAGCTCAGGTGGCATGTTAAATTTATTGGTCAATAGATTTATTTTATTAGTACTGAGGGTGATAGCTACCTGGATTTTCCTTTTCGTGGTTGCACCCGCACAAAACTGCAACAAAGCAAAGAGATGCTTCTCACTCTCCTCTGAGACTACAAGCCTCAAGGTGAGTTCAGCATGGTGTCTGTGGGGACACTCGGGCAGGTGACCCTTTCCAGGCAGTTGAAGTTGAAGCAATATACTAAGTTACATGAAAAATAGGTAGGTGAAGTAGGATTTGGTCACAGTTGTTAGAGGGCAGGTGCAACAGGAGATCACTGCCTAATGCATGGTGATTATGTTAGACCCATGGGGCAGGCCAGATTAGGCCTTGCCTCTCACTTGCCAAGCTATGCCATATACTTTAAAGACTGTATGTATTATTCTGTATTCAAAATCAGTGCTGGAATTACAGGTTTTAGGTGCTCCCTCTTCTACAGTTTTGTGTAACTGCTTCTTCTGTTGACACTGGGAAGAACACAGTGACGTCAGTCCCTCCTCTGGACCTTGAAAGTTGATATACCAGATCAGTGAAAACTTTGCAAAAAAATTGCCAAGTGCTGCTAGAGCTAAAGATGAAACCAGAGTCCTCTTTTCCCTGTACATGATCTTTCCCTGTTAGGAAAGAGACATTTAGGCAAATGTGTCTCTCTAATTCAGGTTTACTACCCTTTTCAACTTCAGACTGTTATTCCTTTGCTAGAAAAAAATCAAGTTAAACATCGTCTTGAGGTGCGTGAAAACTGAATCGAGAAGTGAGGAAGGTGAATATGCTTAAATCTGGAATGGCAGCTTGACCCCATTTTTCTCTTAGTGTAGGCAAGTCTGAGCCCCTCTTCTGGTAAGTAAGTTTTCAGTGACTTTATTTCTCTGGAAGTTATTAAAATTTATCACCAGTAAAATATTAATTGTACAAATACTCGGAATCCTCAAAGTTCACTCTGTCTTAGATAGTGGGTCTAGGTTTATTTATTCTCCAGAATTACAGGAAGACTTGGATGTTTTGAACTGTTCTAAAATTTATCCATGGTTGTCACTGAGGTGTTCTTAAGTCTTGCTATTGAGATCTTTACAAAACTAACCTGTATGGTCCTCTGTTCTTTCTGAAATGCAGGGTTTGAATCTTTTCACTCTATGGTATAACTGGATTTATTCTATATCGCTGGTTTTGTGTATTGTTCCATTACAATTACTGTTGTTGTTATTTCTCATTTTGTGTTGTAGTATTAAATCTCCTTAGCTCATGGTTTTTTGCATTTTTCTCCATCTTCTCCTTTCCATTTGGGAGGTGGGTGTGGCAGTGAGCAGGTGCCCACGTGGTGCTCAGCTCCCAGGTGGGTCTAAACCATGACATGAGTTTTCAATGAAAGTTTCTCAGAACTTGGCCAATATACAGTAATGAATCTATAGGATTCTACCTAGCATGTAAGCAAGAATCAGGCCTCCTGCCTAATTTCATTGTATTTATTCATTCTATATGCATAGCAACAAAAATTATAATGATAAATAACCATTGGATAGTTACCATATTTGAATATGTGGTCACAGTGATTTACAGACGAACTGGAACGTATTTCCACTTTCATATGTTACAAACACACTCTTTGTAAGGAAGGGCACGTCAATACAAGTGGAAATCAAACACACTGGCTGACTGTTACATCATTGGAAATTGATAACTGGCACATGTATGAGTATTTGTCATGGCTTGCAGCTTTTGCTATATATGTCAATCTTCTACAATTTTACAATATGTCTTAACTGTTACAAGAAATAAAAATTCATGTGTGTGGTTTTACAGCTGGTACTCTACTATTTAGTTGAATGACTTCTGCTTTCAACATTTACTCATCTGTTTTTCTGTGATAGGCATAAAAGAACCTTTTTTTCTCAGATGTGATTTGTCTTCCTTTCAGAAACAAGTAAATAAACAATGGGCTATCTTTGAAATGTGAAATCGAAAAACTTCTTGTATTTTTAAATACTCAATAGGATAGAATAGTGGAAGGGCAGGGGAAGTCTTTTTCATCCTTTAATACTTGATTCCATACTTATTGTGATATATTTTTGACAATTAAAATAATATGCTTACCAAGCTGGAGCTCTCTATTACACTCTGTAAAGTTTAATGAGGTCTCTACCCATTATAAGCCAAAAAGCAGTCATGAGGGCTGGGGAACATGTGAGACTACTCTGGTTGCCACTGCTATTGCTGAATTTCAGAATTTTAGAACTCCACAGTTTAATTTTGTCACTGTCCAAATGAAAAGCATTTTGTTAATGTCCAGCGCTGTTGTGGCTGTGGTTTTTACATTAAAAAACAAACAAACAAACAAACAAACAAAAATATTCTTAATTGGTTTCGTTTTGATGGCTTGCCAGAGTGGACTTGAGCAGGATTGCTTACCTAGTTCTAGCCATATTTCACCTGAGTGAAAAGTGTGTCATGTTATGCAACTAACGCTTGTATTTTTTATGTCAAAAACTTCACTGCAGATCAAGACTGCAACTGCTATTAGGAAAAACAAGAACTAGACAATATTTTGCTGATTCCAGGCATGAGAGGACGGATACTTGATGTCTTTGTGTCACCTATGTAAGCATTGTGAATTTCATGCCAGGGACGGTTGGGCAGAGGACAGGGCACATGACATGACTGTAACAGAGGATGTCAGCAGGGCTTTAAAAGCTCCTGTTTTGAAGACACTACTCCAGGTAATAATATACAGAAAAGACTCAGTGGGTGGGACCCTCTGAGTATTTGAGTTTAGAAATCTATCAGTGATGAATTCTCTCCTTTTAAACCAAATACATTTAGAATGGTAATTATTGAGGGAAAAAAAAGTGCATGTGGAGCTATAATGCTATTTTTAGGGAGCTTTTGCAGAGAAAAGCTGAACTTCAGCAAAATTTTGTGTATTAACACTGGCAAGTGTAACCAATGCTACTGAATCATTGTGTACAGATTAAGAATGGCAGGAGCTACCTGGCAGCAGGAGAAAGCATGCTAAATAGTAGAGTATCTGTGGATTACTTCTTATTATAGCACTTGGCACTCATTTATGGACAGAGAGGAGAATAAGGCAGCCCACTATTAACTTTGCACAGAACAACAAATTCTCCACCTTCTGTGCATCTACCTTGAGATAGCGGGACCATGGGCAGTAAGAGGGCCATGTTTGCTCTCCAAGTTACTCAGGTATCCATTATTGTGTAGTCTAAGCTAGTCAGCTGCTATTATTTAATGAGGCATTTAATGGTTGCACCAAACCGGATCTCTGAAGCAGGCCCTTCTTAAAAACAGTTACTTAAGATACAGGCAACTTACAGGCATTTATATTTACAGCATCAGAACTGATGCTTCTCTTACTACCCATCCTGAAGGCAGCAGGCATTTACTGCACTGAGGAAACAAAATCTTTGTGGTTGCTAAGCAGAATTTCACTGACACAAAGATTAAAAACAGCTTCAGATTCACACTGTAGTTATAAAGAAAATATTTACATCCTGTGAAGAAGCAGTGATTATTTTCACTCAAAGAAAATATAAAGGCGAAAATGTTACTTAAAATATATGAGAATGACATTTATCCATGAATGAATAACTTAGCTGAGAGCCAAGTTCATAACAGAAAAACACTGTAGACAGATTTGCCATGCAGAGCAGAGAAAATAAAATTACGTGTAAGTCAGGAGAAAAATTAAAAAAAAAATCTTACTGACAAATGTGGGAAAGGAACACACAATTTTTATATAAGAAATGGTGATACCTTGTCAAGAAAAGTAAGGATTCCAATCCACATCTGGAAAAAATATTTCTGGTTTGATGTTTCCCAAGTAACTCCAATGTAAATAGGGTGAAGTGATGCATTTTGGTGTTTAAAAAACATTTTGTACTTTTTGTAGAGAGAAAAAAAAAAAGAAATCTTCTGCTGACACTGGTTTGGGTGATATTCTGATTCAGGCAGCTAACTAAAAATCAGCTATTTATCCTTTTCTGTGAAAGAAAAGGCTGAAGAAGTATCTTGGTCCCCATCCCCAGCAATATGTGCAGAAGAGAATTTGATTGTCATTATTTCACTCAGGAAGCTGTCTTGGTATTATTAAGTTAAAAGAATAAGGATCTTTTCTAAAGTATATGTATTTTTATATGCATGAATATGTGGGTATTTGTCTGATTAGATGCCTAGACACACCTTTTGGGTCATTTTTTTTTTTAATATAACCTGTGTTAAATTAATTGTTTGTAAATTGATACTCTTCCTTTTGCAGCATGTTAATACTGACTGGCAGACAAAGAACAGAATGTGTTAAATAAATTTCATTTGACCCTGTGAGTATTTAATTCGCTAACAGTGAAGCATGAAACGTTTCTTAAGAATTCTGCTTCTCTGACCAGTGTTTGTATATTTGGCGTTGGGGAAGTCTGGAGGATAGCCTTGAGAAAGCCTAGATAAGTGCTCAGGGCAAGTGTTATATGAGGCATCATCCTGCTCCAAGGCCCTACTTTTCTGTCCTTTCTCCCAGCTTGAAACTCAGAAAGTGAAAACAAAGCACCAAAAATAATCCAGACACGTCCTCTAAATTTCTAGATTACTAGAGTTATTTATATGAAGTGTATGCCTCTGGGGATGAACGTGAAGGTACTCTTTCAAAACGTCCTTGATGTGACTAGAATTTGTGTTTTTTCTTTCCCAGTGCTTACAGTTGCTAGAACATTGTGTGGAATGGCAGATATGTGCTATCTAAAAGGATCTCCTAAAGATCACCTTGAATGTGACTATAGCAATGGGACAGTATACACATTATCAAAGCCTGAACATGAATGAAGATAGTACTTTGTACTTTAACAGAGACCATTTGATCAGTGCGTTTCTGTAAGGTTATCTAAGTTTGTCAAGACACAATGCTAGTCAAGAATATATTTCAGTATTTTTATTTCATTCACACTTGCTCTATTTCTCTCCCTGGAGTTCTGGCACTTCGAAGAAAATTTTAAAATGCATAAGGTTGTTCAGCCAAGCTCACTTGTGACCTGTGTTTGACTTCCATCATCACTTTGGTCTTGCACTGGGGTAAATATCTGTCCCAAGATACACTGTTGACAGTGGATAAGATTTTTCTTTGCTATATACTTTTAAAGATCTCTATGCATTTTTTATATGATTAAACAATAAAATAAACCAAAAGCACAACTTTGACTCTGAAGTTGAAATCTGAAGCTTTGCTTGTAAGCTGGTCTCTGGGGAAGAACGCATGTACCTCTAAGTTTGACTATGTTTCTCATTTATAAATACATACTCAGCTCAACACCAAACCTTGTTTTAGCCTTTTTTTTAGACAATCACAGCTAACCATTGTCACTAGATTGAAATAGAATCATAAAGTTGTAGAATATCTCAGGTTTGGAGGGACCGACAAGGATCATGGAGTCCCAACTCCCTGCTCTTCACAGGACTACCTAAAACTAAACCAGATGACTAAAAGCATTGTCCAGACACTCCTTGAACTCTTGACAGGTTTGGTGCCATGACCACTTCCCTGAGGAGCCTGTTCCAGTGACCGATCAGCTTCTTGGTGAAGAACGTTTTCAAAATATCCAGTCTAAACTTCCCTTGACATAGAGCTTTATTCCATTTCCTCATGTCCTGTCACTGGTCACCAGAATGAGGATCAGCACCTTGCCCTCTGCTGCTCCCTCCCAGCCCCCTTGAGGAAGTTGTAGACTGCAATGTGGTCACCCCTCAACCTTCTATTCTCCAAGCAGAACAGACCAGATGACCTCAGGCACTCTTCCTAAGTCTTGCCCTCGGAACGTTTCACTGTCTTGGCTACGTTCATCTGGACAAACTAGTACTTTGATGCCTTTATTATGCAGAGACATGAACAACTACACATGGTATTCAAAGTGGGGCTTCACCAGTGCAGTGTAGAGTAGAACAACCGCCTTCCTGGACCAGCTAGCAAAGCTATGCATGGTACACTCCTGAATATGGTTAGCCCTTTTGGCTACCAGGGCACACTGTTGACTCATATGCAACTTCCCACCAACCCAAACCTCCAGATCTCTTTCTGTGAGACTGCTCTCCAGCCTCTCATCTTTCATTTTGTATGTATAACCAGGATTACCCCATCCCAGGTGGAAAATCTGGCACTTACTCTTGTTAAGTTTAGTATGGTTGATGATTGCCCAGCTTTCTTAGTCTATCCAGATCCATGAGGCCCTGAGGGAGTCCACAGTTATTCCTAGTTTACTGTTGTTGTCAAGCTTACTGAATGTACATTCAATTCCTGTGTCTAGGTCATTTATAGAAACATTAAAGAGCACTGGCCTTGAAATTGAGGCCTGGGGAATGCCACTGGTGACAGGCTGACAGCCTGCTGTAAATCCATTTACTCTAACTCTTTGAGGCCAACTCATCAGCCAGTTGCTCACCCAACTGGGTGATATTATGGACTTGTCTAGCTGTATGCTGGGCATTTTGTCCAAAAGGATCTGTGAGAGACAGTATCAAAACTTTTACTAAAACAAAAGAAAGCTGGCTTCCCTTTGTCAACTAGATGGGTGACCTTGTCATAAAAGGAAATTAAGTTGATTAAGCAGGACTTTTTCCTTGTGAACTTCTGCTGGCTATAACCAATGACTGCATTGTCTCTCAAGTGTTTTTCAGTATTTCCCAGAATGACCTTCTTGATTTTACCCGGCATTAGTAGTATATATTCTAAAATAATAAATGCAGTGCATATAATCAATACATATTTAGGGAGGTGATCATGCCCCTGTACTCGGCACTCATGAGACCACACCTTCGGTATTGTGTCCCATCTTGAGCACCAAAGTAGAAGAAGGACATTGAGGTGCTGGAGTGTGGTCCAGAGAAGGGCAACAAGACTGGTGAGAGGTCTGGAAAACATGCCTTGTGAGGATCGGCTGAGGTAACTGGGGTTGTTTAGTCTGGAGAAGAGAAAACTGAGAGGATACCTTATTGCTCTCTACAGCTACATAAAAGGAGATTCTAGTGAGGCTGGTGTTGGTCTCTTCTCCCAAATGACTGATGATAGGACAAGGGAAAATGGCCTCAAGTTGCACCAGGGGAGTATTTGATTTGCTCTAAGGAAGAATTTCTTCACTGAGAGTGTGGTTAGGCACTGGAATGGACTGCCCAGGGAGGTATTGGAGTCATCATCCCTGGAGGTGTTAAAAACTTGAGTGGATGTGCCACTTGAGGCTGTGGTCTAGTGGTTACAGAAATGTTGGGAGGAAAGTTGGACTTGATGATCCTGGAGGTCCTTTCCAACCATGGTGATTCTGTGAGTCTATGATTCTATGATTCTATATTCTAATACAATATTTCAGTGTCTGTATTGAAATACCTATTTTTATCTGCTTATTACTGAAATATGTCCACTCTAGCTCTTTGAGAAAGTGATTGTGACATGCTTTTATTGCTAAGATAAGATTTAATGTAAATACGTGCATTTGTTCCTACGCAGCATTTTAATAGCAAGTTGCAGTTTCTGTAAAGGTCCCATTTTTCACAGAAGTCATTTGAACAAAACCATATAAATGTATTTGTAGATTATATTAAGCTAGAATAAATTGTTCAAGCCTTTCCTCAAATCTTTTCTTGAGCCTTTCTGTTTCACTGAAAATCTCTGATATTTATAACTCATTTTCTTAGGACTGAAATCTCACAGACCACAGGTATTCTTTTAAAAGTGACAGGATATTTTTAATTCATTTTTGTGCAAATTGCAGATCATATTTTTAAAAGATTTTTTTTTATTGCATTTTTTTTCCCCACTGCAGATTTTGTAGCATTTCTTCTTCATCAAATGGATTATCCATCAAAACCAGCATAACTCTTAAGCTCCTTTTCACAAGGGTATTTCCGCATGGAATAAATATTTTATTCAAAATGAGATTTGATACAAGAAGAATGCAAACTAAATGAAGATTTGATTAGATAAATTTACAAAGCAATTTACAATAGATTACAATAGATTGCTTATGCTGGAGAAGTATCCACTGTCAGTGAACCATTTTAAGAGGTTCTTTGAAAAAGGCAGTACAAAAACTTTTTATGAGAAAACATTTGACATATTTCCTCTGCTGTTTAGGTGCTGTGAACTTTCTGGTTCTTTCAAAGTTTTTTTAAACAGAGTGCTCTTGCCATTCTTCTAGCTATAGTGAAAATGAGAAGTTAATAATCTCACTTGAGCCTTTTCATAACACCATATCAACAAACTGTGGCCTGTGTTGAAGTCATCATTAACACAAACCTGTCAAAACATCTCTGACCCATAAGCTAATTTTATGCAGTGATGATTTTACTTAACATTTTCCCCTATTCACTCTTTCAGATTAATTTTTGTACTTCCCCTTAGGCCAGGCTTTGGTGGTGAATATTTGGGAATCTTTGCAATTACCATTTCTATTCTGTATAAATATACTGTGGGATTTTTGGTTTTCTTTGGTTTTGGTTTGGTTTAGTTTTATCATGAAGAATGCCATTGTTGGTTTTGCCATTTTTAGAACAAAAATCAAGCTAAATAAAGAAGAGTACTTTTGAATAGTGGGGTGGGAGAGACAAAGCAGCTGTGCCCAACAAACACAATGGTCAAGTTCTGTTGTGGTATCCTACTCAAGTTGAGTGGCCCATTGCCTCATACATATTCCCTTAAAAAAATTGTAGGCATTAATCACTAGTCCTTTAGAAAATTGTTTCTTTACTTTCAGGGTGAAGATTTAGTAAGCCATGCAGGACCGACTAAGCAGCTGACCCTGCAGAAAGCCTTGTTGTTTTATTAAACTACAACCAAACTGATTTTGCGCCTGCTGCTTTTTTATTGGTAACATCAACCTCAGTTACACAATCAGATAAATGGAAAACATTTCTATGGATTTGTTCCCTCAGGGTCAGTATTCCATGTTGGCCCAATGCCAGATAACTCATTCTAAACTTTGGGCACACTTTCCTTTTGACAAAGCTGTTCATACACTTCATCTAAGTGTCCTGGAGCTGAGCAGAACTCTCCAGCTCAATTCAGTTTTTGTTTGTAATTACCATTAGTATTTCCCTTTGCTCTGTTATTCTGGCTAAGAAAAACTCAAATGACTGGAACTCTTCTTCCTAATTTTCTCTTCTTGGCTACTGCTCACCACCAACCCCACAGCCACCCCAGGCAACACTGCAGGCTTGGGGAAGAGTGGCTTGAAAGATGCCTGGCAGAATCTGGGGGTTTTGGTCATCAGATAGCTGCTTATGAGCCAGCTGTGCCCAGGTGGCTGAAAAGGCCAAGAGCATGCTGGCTTGTATTAGAAATAGTGTGGCCAGCAGGTCTGGAGAAATAATTGTCCCCCTGTACTTGGCACTGATGAGACTGCACCTAAAATGCTGTGTTCAGTTTTGGGCTCTCTTCTGCTGACCGCTTGCTCAATATAGAAGGATATTATTAATAACAGGCAAACCAACAGCCAGATTCTTCCCTCTGATCTAAAATCACATGCAGACGATCCAAGGTGCTGGACCACTGGAAGGAGGAATAAATTAACACACTCACTCACTCACTCACGGCATAGGATGTAAAGAAGGAAGCAAGCTGGCTGTGGAACCAAGCTGGCTGTGGAACCAAGCTATGGGAGTTGGAAGGACCCAGGTGATCAGTCCAATTACATAGAATTTTCACAGAGAGAGTCTCATTGTCTTCTTTGTTCATCTTGAAAACTCCACATGCTATGAAGCATCAGGGATCCCTTCCTATAACCAGAACCCTCACACAGCACATGCACTATGTAGACAGGCCTAAGCAGAGTCAGTTCTTTATAGAGGTGGCTTCTTGCTCCACCTCCAAGTTAATGTGGAAGGTGGGGGCACCTGCTGGTGATCTTCTCATCAGTTGCCACCCAAGGCTGGCCAGACCCTGGGTGAAGACCAATCAGGAAGATTTTTCTTGCCTGGTTGTAGACATCATCCATATGCCAACCCTCATTCAGGGCTGGGGCTTTAACCCCACCCCTTCAGGCCCCTCAGTACAAGAAGGACACTGAGGTGCTGGAGCCTGTCCAAAAAAGGGCAATGAAGCTGGTGAAGGTTCTAGAGAACAAGCCTTATGAAGAGCAGCTGAGGGAACTGGGGTAGTTTATCCTGGAGAAAAAGAGGCTCTAGGGTAGACCTTATGGTTCTTTACAACTACCTGAAAGGAGGTTGTAGAGAGGTGGGATTTAGTCTTTTCTCCCAAGTAACAAGTGATAGGACAAGAGGAATGATGTGAAGTTGTGCCAATAAAAATTTCAACTACTGAAAAGGTTGTAAAGCACTGGAACAGGCTGCTGAGGGAAGTGGTGGAGTTCACCATCCCTGGAGGTATTTAAAAGACATGGAGATGTGGTGCTGAGGGACATGGTTTAGTGGTGACTTCGCAGTCCTGGGTTAACCGTTGGACTGGAATCTTAAAGATCTCTTCCAACCAAAATGCTTATATGGCTCCAAGATTATAGCTATGAACATAGTTGTCCTTTGTTCTCATCTCAGGCAGAGTCCTTAAGCTGTCGATGTGTCATTTCAATGCATCCTATCATATAGGTCTGATAAATTTTCAATCAACAAAGTGAATCATTAACTTTCAAGTAGAAATAAATTATGTTAGTATGACATCACAAGCTTCAAACAAGTGAATTCTATGTATTCCCAGGTAGAATATATGTTTACCTTCATTCCTTAGGTTTCTTTCATGAGTTCTGTACTCGCAGATTAGTGTGTTAAGCTTGATGGTTATCTACTTGAGAATTTTACACTTAGGATGTCCAGAGAGACGTGCGGTGTACCTGAAGAGTTAAGGTGCGTCAGAGGCTGAAATTTCTTGTGTTCCAAGCCATTAGGGCGTAACGTGTCTAGTTTACATAAGTTAGCTATATTGTACCTCTTTATAAAGTTGCCCATACTGTATCTGTCAGTGGTGATAAACTGCTTATAGAATCATAGAATGTTTTGGGTTTGAAGTGACCTTTTCCAACCCCCTGCAATGTGAATGTAAGATATTCATTCAATTATGGCTCTAAAGTACTTTGGAAATTCTCAAACTGGCATTATGTCTTGGAGCACTGAGCTTTGTGTTTGGATCTCCACGGTGGATGACAAATGCATGCAATCCCATGTATGCTGACATCTTATTAGCAGTTCATTTGAAGAAATTGCTTCTTTTGATGTGTAGTATTTGAAGCACACAAGCACAGAAATGTGGTTTTGAGAAATTATTAGGCAAATTGAAGAGGCTTTGTTAACAGCTTGAATTTATATACACACTGACACATTACATGTGTGCTAATATTGTCCTAAGTTTAAAATAGATCCACTGTTATGTCCACAGATGAAATAGCATTCTAAAATAACTTTTGGATCTGAAACTGTAGAAAGAGGAGAAGAGGAAACAGAAAACTAACCTGCAATGACTGTCCAGCCTTGCAAAACATTTATATATGATCAGCTAATATAAGGTTTCAGTTCTATTGCCCAAAGAGATACTGTGTAAACTGTTAACAGGGTTGTATTGCTCACATGAAGCTTAGGTCTAATGTGTGATACGGGAACTTGGAACAGATCTTGAATCCTCCTTAAGGAAAAGCGACAACACAATTAAAAAACAAAACAAAACAAAACAAACAAACAAACAAAAAAACCAAAACAAAAACACTGCTAAGTGACTCGCATCAGCCACTGGTGATCAAAATAACTATCAATGCTTTTCATCACTGTGAATCATAGTACTAGGGGAGGCATGTAGTTTAAGAAAAAAAAAGACATTAAACCTGGGTTTTACATCTTCAGAAGAGTGCATTTTAAAAGATAACTTGATTCTGAAACAGAAAATACACTTTGAAAATTTTGGTTAAATAAGTGATTGCCTAGGTCTATCAAGATTAACTTAGAAGATTGATTGACTCAGCAGGCTAATTTTGGAGAAAACTTTCCTTAAGTTTCTTGTAGATAAAAATAATAGCAAAGGTTCAAGATAGTTTGTCTAGATATGTATGTAGTTAGCTAAACTTTTTAAAGTCTAGAGAAATGCTTTTCTGTTTTTTAGTATTTATTTTTCATTCTTTAAATAAATTCTCTGCTCTTAGGGGTTTTTGTTTGTTTCTTTCTTTCTTTAAAATACCATTACTTTGGAACCTCTGTAATGAAACTTTCTGACTGAAATTTGTGCATTCAAATTTTATACTAAGTTGAAAAAGATGCAGTAATTTGATTTACTATTACTGTACTTGTAAAATCCAGACAAGCTGGGAAAAGGCAAATTGTGTTCTGCTTGTTTCTATGAATCAGCAAGTTGATTGTTAAATTTCAGATAGTTACAGTCACTCAGGTAAGGAATTGGCACTTTGCATGTCATTGAAGGCTAACCAGAAGAATCAGAAATAAAGGTTATTTTTCTAGATAGCACTTACTGCCTTATTTATAGAATAAAAAAGATTCTACTTCATTCTCAGCCCCCGCACCGAGCTTTCAAGGCCTCCAATTAGAAGAAATGGAAATAAAACCGTCTGTTAAGAAAAAAATTAAAATTGAATTAAAAAAAAAAAAAGATGGCATTTTTAATGCCATTTTTTTCTGCATTTTTTCACAGCCCTTTCAATGGATATATAAAGTGCCAAGCTTAAATATAAGCTTACCTGTAAATCAAGAAGCTCAAAGATGCCTCTGTCAGTGGATTGTATATTAAAGAAACAACTGAACCCAGGGCTTCATCTGGAGATTAATGGAAACATAATTCAGAAGGAATAAATGGAAAAAGAATGCTTAAATAAGATAGTTTCATAGGTGAGATCTGGGATGAGATCTTTATTCTTCTGCATTAGCATCATCCATAAAATACAAATCAGTTGTCCCTCTAATAACCACCATCTTTCTACTCTGCAGCTACCTTACCCTTACCTTGTTTTCTGAATACTCATGTCAAAAAGAGCTCAAAGGATGCTCAGCTGTCTCGCAGCTCTCGGCCTAATGACAACAGGGGCGATTTGGATCCTTACAGTTATTTATTTGCTTACTTTTCTGAATGAGCTTGTTCCTTGTTAACCTTAAAATGTTTAACATTAACAATGTCCTTTTCAAAACAAAGGTCCTTTTGCTAAATATTGGAAACAAGGAGAACACGGTCTGAATTCAGGTTCCAACTTTCTGTCTTATAAGCCAGGAAGTGGAGACAGGAGTGGCTTAAGCACGATTCCTCTTCTACCCACCAAATACCTTACAAAGGCACTCTGCACAGAGTCAGTAAGATCTGCAGTACTAGTATCTTTATGTGTATTTTCTGAAGTGAATTCTCCTTATGTAAAATGCTGGATGCTCAAACCAAATTATTATCCTCCTGCATGCATGTGCTCCTACACATAGGCACATGAAACATCTGATATACAAAAAAAATCTCATGTCCAGCAATAGAAGACAGCTTTTCCAGCTCCAGAAACTAGACAGTTCAGCTTTCAGTGAGATGGAAATCCCATTTTAGATTTTGCTGGAGCATGTTAAGTAATTTACAAGAGAGGTACCTTCAAATCCCTTAGGCAACAAGAAATACTTATTCTGCAAGTGTGCCACAATCATTAACTGATCTATTGGGTAAAAAGGCGTGTCAGCATCCCCATTTCCTTGCTGATTGTGCATTCAGATCCATAAACATTTAATCTTTTTCTTAAGTAGAAATTATTGTTTCTGGCTCCAGAACAGTTTCCTTATAATAAACAAAAACCTAGTAAACAAAACCCCTGGCATAGAGATCATCACATTTTGTTTATTTCCCTAAAAGACTAATACTAATGCTGCTAATAATATAGTTTTGATTATGTACCAGGGAAGGTAATCTTTCTGACTGCAAACAGTCTTACTCTATATTTAGACCTCAGTTCTTTTCCATCTGTAAAAGAAAGATACAGATATAATAGCAGAAAGGACTTTTCAGTTGTCTTCACAGAGATGGTTTTCAGGCAGGTACATGTTGAATGTTTTTGAGCTTTGGGTGCCATTTTCAAAAGTAACTCAAGAAAATGAGTCTTTAAATGTCATCACTTCCAAGAAGACTTATGCCTGTCTACTCAAATTCTTAAAAATAATTTTTACAATGTTTTTGGTACTAGAAACAGAAAGCAGTTTATACCACCAAACCAAAATCTGCTTGATATTACCAAGACTTCATTAACTAGTGTCTACTGAAATTATAGGTAGTTGTCCTGTTGGCTTTCAAAAGCTCTATGTCAAAGTGAAACTCCTAAAATTATTAAGAGGTATTTAAACACTTTATTCATGTATTTCAAATTTGTTGTTTCATCTGCATGCTTAAGTAATGGAAAATTAAGCAACCTCAGGAATAAAAATTAATAAAATAAATAAGATTACAGTGCATTTTTGTATTGGTTGGTCTCTAGGCCAAATATCAAGGAGAAAAAAATTATTTGAAAGAATAAGGAGATATCAAAGGCTGGGGATTAAAAAAAAAAAAAAAAAGAAGGGACATTTGGTTTGGGTTATTTGCAGCTTAACAGTTCTGGTTCTCCAGCCATCAGAAGGTTCATAGTGTATGTTTGCCTACAGTCCAAAAGTCTTTTTCAGAAGGAACATATGCATGTCTTATATTATGTCAACACACTTCAACACCTCTGGAGACCTGCAGAGCTGAAAAACATTGAGTCATTACATGACAGTTTCATCTATTCATTGGTCAGGATATTTTTCTTGAATACGTCAGTAACTACTACTTAAATACCACATAAACATAGTTCTGTTCTAGAAGTTATTCGGTTGATTGTTTCACATTGTTTTAAAGTTCCTATAAAGAAAAGGATTGACACATGTATTAGCTTCCGAAAAAAATAAACCCTTTTAGGTACTTAAGGTCAACAAAAACAGAATTAGCAAATGTAGCATGATTGCTACTTTGAAATCCCTAATTAATTCTTCATTTAAGTCTGTGTAACAGATAGTCCCTTCCAGATGACTGGTAAAAATAGTTTTTCAAAACACTTGACACTTTTTGTTCACTTTATATGTGATTTTCATTAATAGTTTAATTCAAAGCAAATTATATTTGCAGACTAAAGGAATTCTGTTATAGGAGTTCTGTTATACCATGAGCCTCTAATATATTTTGACTAGTAAAGTACAGCGGGTGGATGTTAATGGCCTTGCAATTCTGATGTCTTCCAATGGCATGTTATTTTTCTCCTTACTGGTCATGGCCTGTATGCCAAATAGTTTCATTTGAAAATATTTATCAAGAACTGTTTCTGTAAATGTTCCACATGGCAAAAGCAGGTCTGTGACACTGCAGTTACTTGCTGTGAACAACAAAAGAGTTGCAATTTGTGGACGTTTTTGAAAGATTTGGGGGGAAAAAAAATGCAGGAAAAATCCCAGTGTGCAATGTAGGATGCTTGTAGTGAGTGACCAGTGTAGAGGGTAGGTGAGCAAGTAGGAGTCATTGGCACAGAGGTGAATAGGCAGTCAGCTGAGCCCTGCGGTAAAAAACAACCATCCACTTTCAAAACTGCACGTGGTATAGTTGGTGGTAGTAACAAAGCCAACTGAGAGAGCCTCCGATTTTTTTGTTCTGGCCATAGCAAAGAAAGAGGACTTTGAAAGAAAGAATTCATACATACAAATTCTACTGGAGAGAAACCAGGGGAATTTTCCTTTTATATTTGTCTGTCTAAAATCCATGAGAAATTTCAGGAAAGGAGGTGCCACATAGAATTTGAGCATACGATGAATAGTTGGAATGTTGGAAGGCTAGCAGAAAGGCATCTTGGGAAATGCAACTGAGCAGCAAGCAACAGGGCTGAATTAATTTGTTCTGAAATCAGTACAAAAGAAGAGAAAGAAAAGGAAAAAGACACAAACATTGTCCTGTAGCTGTCTGTAGGCATCTTGACAGAAGAAAAGATTCAAAATCACCATGGGCTTAAACTGAAGAAATACGCAATCCCTCACTTTTTTGGAGGAAACCAACTGGTGAAAGGTTATCATTTTTTGACATACTGAGTACTGTATCATAACTTGGTTGCAGGCACCCTGCTAAGAGTAGCAGTGGTGACCTATAACAGGAGAAAACCATGATCATGATAGCTGTTCTGAATTCCTTCTTTATCAGCTCAGTGTCTAATCCTAGTAGTAATATATTTAGGTGCAAGGGATTCTGAGATCATGCCTTCACAAGCAGTCATAATTAGCTGAAGTAAATATACCACTGTGGACCAGAATTATCTTCTTTTTCCTATATGGGATGGTGGTGAGAGGTTGGTCCATCAACAACAATCTAAGGTAAAAGTCTGCAAATGCAAAATACTCCAGGTTAAACTAATAGGTAATGTTTCCTGGGAACCTTACCACATGATCGTCTTGCTTGGAAAAATTAGCTGACATCTGGTATTGAGCTCTGGTTTTCTATCAGTTCTTGCCCCTTTCTCTAGACAGCTTCTCTGATGTTGAGTCTATTAGGTGGAATCCTTTTTGCTGAAGCAGCAAATGTGGCATAAGAACAAGTGGTGGTACAAACATAGCACAAACTGGAATCTTGAGAAGTGAGAAATTAGTGAGGAACTGAGATGCAGGCCCTCTAAAACTCCACTTTTTTGTTTGTTTTCAGTGATTAACTTTTCAGCAGCTTATCATGTAAATGAAAATAGGCCGTTGCATAGTATATATTATTGAGTTTTCAATCAATCTTTTAGCTTTATGTCTACTTTTTGTCCTGTTTTTCTCTGATATAATAGAAATTCTTTTTGCAGAGAGGATCATTTTGGAAGCTGCCCAGTGAAGACTCTTACTCTTGTAGCTAGTGACTGACATTTGGATTTGACAAGAGGGAGAGAAAATTTTAAATAGTCACAAACTAACAGTGTTAGCAGCAGCTGCATTTGAAAAACCCTTAAGCAAAGAGCCTGCTGTTACACGTAATAGTCCTAACTTCTTATTGGGAGAAGAGCACATGAGTCACTTGAAGTAAAGAGATTCATATTTTCTCCTAGACACATCTTTTCTTTGCATGCTGTTTAAAGACTGAACTGTATAAAACAGGATTGACATTATGTAATTACTTGCCTCTTACACTGTGCTAACTCAATTTGCTTTTCATTCCCAGGTATTTAAAAGACCATTATTTTCCCATCAGACTTTACTGTCTGCCAATTAAAGCTTTAGATCGATGATGGGGAGAGAGAACTTTGTTATAAAAGGTTTCAGGTAGACATATTGAAAACATCTGCTTTGAATTGCTCTTCTTTCCTTTTTTAAAGGTCTATGATTTTTTACCAGATATAACAATTTTCCTGACATTTTTGATAACGTTTTTTCCAGCATTTTTCTGCAAAGCTAAACATTTCTGTCTGGATGCCAGATTTTCTTAGCAATAATTGCTAAGAGAGTAAGAGGAGAAGTTCCAAATTCTGCAGTATTTTATGTTTCTTTTGGCTTTTTGGCTCTAACAGCTGTTAGTTACTTGTTCAGCTACACTGAATAAGAAGGTGTTAACATTGGCTGCATTTATGGCATGTATTTCTGGCATACTGCTTTCCCCTTACCTAGGTAGGTAATTCTCCATGGGACCAATATTACAGTTTTGCTCAGATCTCCTGAGTCACATGATCAGAAGTCATTAGTGTCCAAGGGAACATGAAGTAGGGTTGTTAATAATCGCCTGTATAACGACCTGAATTGAAAATACTGCTGCTATCTATAGTTATTCACTGTCATCTTAAGTAATAGGAGCTATGTTAGCAAGGTCTGTCTCTTGTACAGTAATCTGAATTTGGGTCATTTTCTTTTTGTCTGTGTAGTTACGGGAAATGACTGCACTTTTGAGGTGCAAAAAATCATAGTAATTGCATTATGCATGAGAACTGTGCAAAGGGCAGATGATACACACTTCCCCCCCCCAGAAAGACCATCTGTAGAGAGAAGAAAAATGGATAAAAAGGTCATTATAAGCAGACCTGAGTATACCAGACCTTTAAAACATTTTTAATAACAAAACTATTTCTGACAGCTGTAATATGGCTGTAGTTGCGTGTTTAAGAATACAACAGACAGTATCTTAGTACTTAACCTTGATAAATATGGTTCTTCTGCTGTACCTTTCATTTAACTTTCTAAAGCAAATTAAGTTCTAAGTCTCAGCACCTAGAGTGGAAAATCTTTCACTTTCACTTAGACAGGTAGGCATGTCTTGTCTAGATAAGTAGCAGAATTAAAAATTCCATGAAAGATATTTTTGATTGTACTTCTCTTACTGGATTCTTAGATTTCATCAGCTGTCTTGTTTCATTAGGAGATAGCAAATTCTCCTCTAAACACTTCAGTGTCTTCATCAAAAGTTATATCTTTTATTGTTTTCAAGAGCAACCAAAATGTATCAGTGAAGAAGTGCTATATTTCATGGCCTAGAAAATCAGAATCACCCTTCCATATGTTTTTGTGTTTTACGAAGCTAGCAATGCATCAGTTTTTTGTCCCTAGTTTTGTTTATTTTGGGGGGTTGGGGTTTTTGTAGATCTAAGATGAGGACAGTAAAGGTTTATATTTAATTTGTCTAACTTCATTGGCAGCACCTGGAAGGGTAAGCCAGAAAAGCATACACATCCTAATGACAGAGCAGTGCGACAGTGATAAAAAAATTACAGTAACATCATTGTTCTACTGGTGATCTCTCCTTACAGCTTGTTCTCATTTCTTTTAAAATGGCTGTATGAAAGGCTTCTGACAAGGATGTATTATTTCACTGGCATGGCAGGAAGCTGTCCTTGTGTTTCATTTGATATTGCACTTTCCTTTTATCCCATAGATGGTGATAGACTTTATCAGTTGCTGAAAGGGGTGAGGGGCTCTTACTGAGGGCTCTCACCACATCTTGTGAGAATGTTCTGACACATTGTTCCTAGTACACCAGGCGCAGTTGCTTAGTTAATTAAATGTCCTCAAAGTTCTGTATGGCTAGAACATTTTGCATTTCTTGGTCCATACTGCTGTTTGAAACTTACAGGCTATTGTACTTTGTCTTAGATGGGGCCACGTCCCAGATGCTATTAGGAATGGATTTATGAACAGGTTCTCCCTTCTAGCTGTGACAAACCTGTAGCTTTAAAAAAACTAACAAAACCCTAGCTCTGTTATGCAGCTAGGATGGCAAAGCTGTATTCCGTTTAGCCTTAAAGAAGCTATGTTCACTAAAACTTTGTCAGGCAAAATAGTCTTGCACTTCAGGCAGAGGGGCAAAAACACTGCTGTAAGCAGATGTTTACACTTGGTGTATCTGATGCTTGTATAAGAATAGCTCTTTCACTACTTCCTGTATATTCTGATACCACTAGTACAATTTTATTCGTTAGTTGCTGTTAAGAAGGATCTTGTGTAAATTTTTAGTTTTAAAACATCCCTTAATAGGTTGTCCAGGGCACCTGGGATACTTTCTTGTCTTCTCCAGCTTTTGTGTGGCAGCACAAACTGCCAGATCCAATGGCAAATCACTGGACTGTCTGTACCCTGTAGAAACATTTAGGCACTTCATACAGGTTTCCCATTTTGAAACAAACAGCTCTCAAAAGACAAAAAGACAGGTGCCTGAGGACCAGTGTCTTCGAAGGCTCTGTTCTTCTGTGCTTTTTCATCTGGCCCCAACATATGCCAGTGTGGATTATAATCTTTTTCACATCACTAATCAGAAAGAAGCTGTTACACTGATTGCAGTTTCTCTCCACTCCACTTTATGCCTTGCCGGATGACTTTCAAGAATGGTACCACAAGCTTTGTCATATGCTGGGAGATCCTGTTGAATACAATAGCTAAAATAGCAGCACAGTTCATTGGGTAGTTCACACAGACCCTCAGTTACATGTCTTCTGCCTGCAAAAGAAATTATCTTCACTTAGTAAATAACTTTTTCATTATTTTTAAATTTGTTGACCTCCACATTTATTATTCACATGTTTCACTTGGAAGCAGAGGTCTGTGGTAGTATTTAAAGGACTGACTTGAAAGCACTCTTTCTGTCAAAACCGCAATCCACATCTTCAGGAGTGCAAAGGAGAAATGCTGACAGAGGTATTAAAGCAAAGTTCTGGGCTTGTTGTTTTAGAAAGATTTGATGTTCTGTTGTGTATTATTAATGAGCATGAGATTCGAGTTTAGAAACCCAGCAGTGATGCTTTCTTTGTGGCTGACCTTATAACGTGGCAGGCAGTGCAGCATGCTTGTTTGTGAAAGCTTATTTGAGTTTAATGTAAGACACAAAATCTCCATTCTCTCCCTAGCTGGTGCTAGCACAAATTCATAAGAGGTTGAAGATTCCTACTGAAATAATTCTGCTGTGTTTGCCATTTCACCCCACTGTTTCCCATATTTGGGCTTCGCAGACTGAAAGGACATGATACAACCACAGTTCAGAAGCAGCATTGCTGTCAGTCAAATACAATTTCCTGGTACATATAATGCAGAGATGCCAGAGGCATTTTATTGTTTCCTTACATATAAAGTGGAAATACGGAGGTCTCAAACTGAGATATGTGTAGTCACACTGACCTCACTAACTTATTGAAGGTGATTGTGGTCAGTGGCAGATAACTTGTCCTGTCTTACCAGGTTTGCAACTAGACATTATAAAGTGTATATCCAGGGAGTTTAAAGTGGACTACATTATAGGAAGCAGAGTGCAGTCATTACTGTAGTTTATGAGATTAAAACCAAGAGGTCTCAGTTCATACTTTTCTTACAGTATGGAAGACTGAAGCTTTCATTACTTACTAGAAAACAATTGAAAGTGTTTCCTTTTAGTATGGTTTATTTGGTTACCAAACTCACTTAAATATTTCTGCTTTGGTTTTCATTTTCAAAATGTACGGGCTACACTTCTTAGCAAATCACTTAAGTAGTAACAGAAAAATATTTTGGTTGCTGGTTCTTCTGGTTTATAAAGAACTGTAGAAAGCTATTTATTCATTTTTAAAGGAGAAGAAAAAGTAACCAACCAACCAACCAAAAAAAAAAAAAAAACCCACAAACAATCAAAACCTCAATATACCACCTTAGATTTATCTCTGCTTTTCTTGTGAGACATAAGGCTGTGTAAACCACAGCTTTCCTTAACAGATCAGATCAAGCTCTCAGGAGACAATAGTTCTGTTACTCCAGAAAGCTGAAATTTATTGTGGAGGCACAAAGACTTAGGTGAGACAATGAATCTTCATAAGCTTAGGAGACTCACGAAAAGACAATCTCCGATTCTTGTCAAGTCTGTTGAACCTCAATAGCAAAGCCACAAAATATGCGAGAATATTATTTTCCCTCTCTCTATCCCATGTTTGTACAGCAGTTCAATTGATAAGTTCCCTGTGTAGCTTTAGTAACTGAATGGTCAGTGAGAGTTCTCCAGATTTTTCTTACTTTTCCTGTATGTTATCAATCAGCCCCCAGGATCATGAGGCAGGTTATCAGTCTGATATATCAGTCTAGGGGACGAAGAGATGTGGGCAAACAGCTGACAGCCTTATTAGAGTCACAGTGGAGAGTAAAGGATGTGGAAATATGCTTTGGTTCATGGGAGGAAGCACTGTGAGGCTTTTTATGCAGCCACTGTAACAAAATCATTCATGTAAATGGCAAAATTTGGGGCATGTGACTATTTATCCTATGCAGACAAAGAAATCTACTTTTAAGTAGCCAAACTATGTCAATTCAGACTATCCAGCAAAAAGCAAGCAACATAGATCAATGGGTTCAACCTGAAAGCAGCCATCAAAAGTGTTCCAACTTCTCAGAAGGTGACTTACAATTAAGAGAACTTTTACTGGCTATATTGATTATAGTAAAAACATCAGTAAATTGGGCAACAAATGAAGATTGGAACATGGCATTTTGGCTGATACTGTCCAGTGCTTCAGATCTTGGGAAATGTGTCTGAAGGCAGAGTGAGTCAGCTCTTTGTACAGAAGTGCTGCAACTTATGATATATTGAGTGTAGGGTGAAAGAGAGTGTTCTGTTTATATCGAACCTAATATGAATTTTGGTGTTAGTTCTGATGATCTCTAGACATAACAAAAACATATGTAATTGCCCTACTGCCCTATGGCTACAAGTGGTCACTCAGCATCCAAAAGAGCCCTGTTAGATACATCTTTGTGGTACTCATAGTTGCAGTCACACTAGAAAAAGTGTATGGTCCTAAGGAAATAATCAGTAGTTCCACAGACAATAGCTAATGACAAATGATTTGCTGCGATGCTGAAGTTCAATAGCGAGATATTGACACATGAGACGTGACACATGGGGTTTGAAATCATGAAAACAGTGATAATTGTTCTGGAAAATCAGTGTTTTCCTACAGAGAAAAATTGATAGTCTGATTAGGTGGTGTGTGAACTTCCAGATTGTAAAAGTCTAAAATACCTGTCTTGCTTCTGAGTGGATTTTTTAGTAACTTTATATGTGTAAAGGAAGTGCAGCATACATTTTAGGGAAGAGACTTTTTCATCAAGAATTGCCTATCACTCCTTGGAAGGTGAAACAAGAAGTCGTGAAAAACAAAAGTCACCCAGAACAAGTCACCCATGTGATGCAAGTTTCTACAGGGAAGTGGAAACCGAGTGCAAGTATAGTAATAGACCAGCTAAATATCTGAGGTCAGCACTTTCAGTTTGGTTCAAGGATACTGTTTCCTACATGTCCATGATTTTATTCCCATTTTTTATGGATAACCATCTCATCCTTAGTTCTTAAAGCTCGTTCAGTGTTTTTCATAACCATTAAAGATCATACCAACAGAGGAGGTCCATCACCTTAATGTTACAAGGTTCTCCAAAGATCCTTCTTTCCTTTGCATCAAGGTATAGCCTCTCTTAAAATTTTTGAAGTCTTTCAAATAAAAACGCGCTGCACGGTGGACTAATAGACCTTTAGAGGATGTTGTCTTTCATTCTTGGCTCCACTTCACCCAGCCTGGTGGGGTTACTTTTCACCAGAAAAAAAAATAAAAACAAAACACCAGGAACAGAAAAAGAAGTGACACAAAACCCTGACACCAATTTCAAAAAAAAAAAAAAGAAAAAACAGAAGCATCTTTGTGAAATTGTGCAGGGCCACAACCTAGAAGCTACTGCTCAATTTCCTATAGTTCTGGCGGTTTAGACCAGGGGGATGTATCATATGCAGCCTTTAGGAGGAGACTCATGCCGTTACCTGTAGCCTCTTTAATAATGCCCTTTTGCTTTCTTTTTCAACTGTCATGCAGTGCAGGAATAAATGAGAAGGGGACCTGACCCACAGTTAATATAATTTGGCACAGCTTCACTGACTTCAGCAGCCCTGCGCCAGTTAACACCAAATTAGGTTCTGAACCGGTACAGTCTTGCCCATGCTCAAATGCACACACACATACAATTTTTTTTTTTTCATTCCCCTTACTCCCCAGACAGTTGGATGCTTTTTGATAAAAACAGCAAGAACAGCAGGAGAAAAAAGTTCCTGTCTGTGGATGCATCTGGTGCCTGTTCTTAACAAGAGCAAGGTGGCTGGATAGGAGTGAATCCCACTGTGCCTCCCTCATAATCTCCACATTTATTGGTCTCTAAAGTGATGGACAGATTGTCCTTGGTTGAGCCAAATGATTTTTACTAGAGCTGTTACCTAGAATAGATTTTAGCTACATCAGATGAAGGACTCCCTGAGCTATCAAAGTGCCTGGGGTGCTCCAGCAGATCATGTCCTCAAATATCTGTAGTTTCTACAAGATCTGATAATATCCAGTTGATTGCCTTTTTGACTTTGAATACTTTTGTCTTCTAGGAGCATGGTTTTGTTAGTTTGTTTGGGGTTATTTTTACTGTAGTGCAACAGTTCGTTTCTGTGCAACAACTTTTTTTTTTTTTTAATTACTTGGATAAATTGTTTACATTCCCCCTTCCCATAGGCAATCCTGTGACTGTGTGTGTTAGAAGAGCTATAAACTGCTGAGCAAATTATACTGCTGAGATAATTATTTCTCAGAACACTACAGAATAAGACTATATTCCATAGATTTCACTGGTGTCAAATTCCTCCCTTTCTTGATCTTAAAAATATTTACCATATTTAAAACATCTCTTTGCTGTTAAAAATCATCAGGCAGAAATGAACACAGGCAACATTTTTTCATGAATTTGCAAAGAGGACCTTTTCATGCTTATTGGAAGGGGGAGCTGTGGGCTAGATGACCTTTTTAATGGCCCCTTCCAATCCAAACTATTCTGTGATTCTATGATCCCTTTGTGTTTAAACAGGTAAAAAGCAAGCTAAGTGCATGATGGCTGCTTTTATTCAGATTGTCCAATGGTTCAGGCTGTAAGCCAGCTCAGAAGACAGCTTCCTGGTCAAAGGCAGCTAGCAATGCATGGACGTCAGAGCTTGCTTTACT
Source organism: Merops nubicus (assembly GCF_000691845.1). Classification (NCBI taxonomy): domain Eukaryota; kingdom Metazoa; phylum Chordata; class Aves; order Coraciiformes; family Meropidae; genus Merops; species Merops nubicus. The sequence goes on along the minus strand of NW_008614679.1, from coordinate 7,925 downwards.
CTGTGCTATAGATAAGTGGAGTTTTCATTTTATATTTGTTCAGCTCTTGTAATGGTTCCTCAATTTATTTTTTTTTCAAAGGATAATCAGTGGGGTGCATTTCTAGAAATAAAAACTTAGAACAGGAAACTATGTTGTATCATTATATTGTTGTTAGAGTTTAAATATCACCCTTTTCTTCTGGAACTAAGTTCTCATTGCAAAATGCAAACATTGCATAAGCCTTCTGCATCCAAATTCTGCCTGCCCTGATGTCTGTAGGGGCAGAACACAGTCAACCAAACATACAGGGTGATTTATTAAGCTGTTAGTCAAGTGGCAATTCTTGATTTGAAAGCAGGTGCATCTGAAATCATTGCTCAGTAACAGTTTGATACTAATTCCTGCATCAGAAGGGTCTGTAATATTTGGCAACAATCTATTGATTTCTTCCTGATTCATGCAGAAATAGTTTTCAGTTACACAAATTCGAGACCGGGAAAAGAGAAAAAGAACGCTTAAATGTTGTTCATTTCTTTTGGCCATTTCTTTGATCCCTGTTTTTTTTATCTGAAAGTGATACGTCTATTAGGGAACTGTGATATATTATGAAACAGTGAGACTTAAAAATCTTGTTAGGCAATCACTACTTCAGCAGAATGAAATGCTATTGCAACAGGAAAAAAATTATACCCCAATTATTTATCCAGTCAAGAAAAATTATGCCTCATAACATCAAAGGCTTTCATTTATGAAATAATAGAGAGAGGGCAATTCTTATTCTTTTAGCTAACCAGTGAATTTGTATTCATCTGAAATGCAGCAGGCCAAGAGTTTGTGGCCTTATTTAAGATTATAATCCCACAGCATCACATGTAGCCTACGTGACTGGTTCTAGGAATAGTCATGAAAAAAGTAGCTCTGTAATGTTTATGCAGATTTAAACAAGTTATTGTAAGTAATTAACTCATCCTGTTTCTTATTATTCTTCAAATAATGTTTTCCTCATTATTGGAAAAATATTTTTTCAGGCTGCCTATTCCCAGCTCATGTATTTGTTTGTTTTCTGTACTCTTCCTAATCTTCAATAATTACCCTTATTTTCATAAACTTTGGAACACTCCTCTAATATTTCACCTTGTATTGGTTTCTTTGTTTGAAAATTCCTCAACTCTTGTATCTAACCAGAACAAGCATTCAAAGCAAAATGGCTGAGATGCTGACAATTTTGAACATGTGGGGGTTTTATTGTCAATTGTATGTAGGATTAACAGTTTTCTGTGTATAGCAGGCTTGTTGAAAATGAAGTCCTGTTTGTTTGGGATTTTTTACAAATTCAACAGGAACGAGTGTGGAGAGTAAGCTGGATAGAACTGTTAAAATCTGAATCATGTATTATTCCAACAAGTACTTTATACAAAAGGTTAGGACATGAGAAAATGGTTAAACAAGGAAAGGTTACTTGGAGATGAAGGAACCTTGCAGGCCTCTTCCAGCATCAAAGCCTGGGAA
>NW_008614679.1:0-6403 GCF_000691845.1 Merops nubicus | reverse complement strand
GAAAGCCTGGAAATGGGAGGGGGGGGGGGAATATTTCCAAGCACAGAAAAACTGCAAACATTCACAAGAGAGGAATAAGTTAGTGAGAGACACTGCATTTAATGTATCAGCTGTCTTGTAAAAGTGCTCTCTTCCTATGTCTTGTTTTACTTTCTTTTGGTTTTGAACAGAAAGCCTATGTGGAGCTTCCAGTGTTTCATGTTTGTCTATACTCGGTTTGGTGCATGACAGCCACTGCATGCCCTTACAGGTATAACCTGTAGACTCCACAAACATGAAGTCTAAAAACACTGTAAGCAAATTAACTTTCTAGCTCTGGATGCAGGTAGGTAGTATATAGGTGGTATTTCACAAGATAGGGTTTTTATCTGTAATAGTTTGGCATCTTACATCTGTCATTCTAATCTTCGCTTTCTTTTATATGTCTAAAACAAAGACACCTGACCGTAAAGGATTTATTTTCTGAATTTCCAGAAAATAACTATTATTTTTAAGTGATGGTGCTGGAATAAGAAATGCATCAAAAGGAAGACAGCATCAAAAGAAAATTTTCATTACTTAGATCCACCAGCAGTCTTCCTCCCTTCTTTAATGAAATGGAACAGTCTATGCCTTTATCACTTCTTCCATATAATCTTGTTAACACAGTCTGTTAAGACTCCACTTTTGCAACAGCACAGGTGTAACTGTGAATAAGCAGGGTAACAGGAAGGATATTGTTCTGCTTCTAGGAGTCTTATTTATTTACGACAAAATGTGTGATATTCAACACAGAGTAAAAACTGATGCAACTGGTGAGTTGAAATATTTTTCTTCTTCACTTCATTAATGGTATGAGTTATTCCAATGAAGAATAAATAGGAAAATATTAATCATGCTGTACCAAATCTGTCCTTGAGACAACAGCACTTGGAGTTTTACTAAAGATTATTCTTCTTTCTGTGTTGAAAGATGGCAGATTGAAATGGTAAGTAGACGGTTGCGAAGTATAACATTTTTCAGACAGCAACAGATACATGTTCAAAAATATCCCCAGCTGCTTTGGTTGTTGTTCAATAGATAGGGTAAATGTTTTAATAAAAATGTGTCAGTGGAAATCCATAGTGATGACCAAAATATGAACAAATTCAAAAAGTTCTAAGAAAGAAACATGATAAGGATTTCAGGGTCATTTCTGTCTGAAATCACTTTTATTATTTGTTTGTTGTTGCCTGTGTCTCCTGTCATTTTGCCTTGTACGAGTAAGATTGTGCCTAATGCATGGGAGAAGGTATTTTAAGGGAAGTGATCCAGGAAAGTGGATGGGAAATTATTTTATTGACTGTTATGGCAGTTAAAGTCCCAGACAATGCAAGTTAGAGCCTCCTTTTGCTACACAGCTATAATTCTAGTTGAGTGTGTTGAATTACTCCAAATTTACTTAGTGCAACTTAGAACCCAAGTCTGTACCGGCAGAAATACATTTTCCCACCCCTTCTCTCCCTTGCACAGCCAGCTTAAGGATTTTCTATCTTAAAAGTAAAAAGAAAAAAAGAAAAATAGCAAGTCCCATTTTTAAGAAGTGTTTTGCTAGTGGATCATGCCCATTAACAAAAATAAAGACATAAGCTATCCTTATGTATTCTTCCCTCTCAAGTTTTCCTTGAGCGTTGAAGTTAGCTGTTTTGGCATGAAGTTTTAAGCAGTAAAATATTTAACATTAAAAGCTGCATTAATTACTTGTTTATTAGAACTGCAAATATACAATGTATTTAGCTTACTAAAATACTTTGGGATTTTAAGTTTCATCATGCCCTCTCGTTTGCCAAAATATTGTTATTCAAAATATATGACTTTGATAGCCAAATCAATTAAAATTTTCTTAACTATGTGTTTCATAAGGCAGTCAGATAACAGTATAATTAAGCATTTTTAGTTGTAGTAGACAAATAGATTTCCAGGAATAAGAAACATGGCGTGAAATAGGAGTAGAGTCAGGAAGGAAAAAAAGGAGGGATATTGACAAGAATTTGACTTTTCAATGTACTTCTTCCCTGTTATGCCCTTCCCAGACCTTTTCTCATGGCCTCCACTCTGTAGTGCTTCATCTTCTGTGTGCAGGACTTCCTGAAAGTCCTTTGGCGTTTCTGTAATTAAATGTACATGTTTAGGTGACTCCATGTATATACTTCTTCACTGGTTAGAGATGTGCTACCTTTTGTGCATAATTTTCAGTATTAGATAAAAGAAATATCCTAGAACTAGTTTTCCAGAAATTTAACTATTGCGATGTTTGCTTGCTACAGGAAGTTCCTGTAGCAAGCAAACTGAATATACTGGGGATGTAATATTTGGGAGAAATTGAGGATATTATCAGTTAATGTAATTAAATGTTTAAGCCATCTTGCAGGCATGTATGTTCACATAAATATAAAAAGAGGTGTTTTGTTAATAGCAGTGATGTGGTATAGGCAATCAGTTATGTTAGTCTGACAAGTAGAGTATTGAGCTAATTAGTAAAGGAAAAGAAACATTTTATCTTATACATGATTTCAACAGCAGAGTACTGACCATGTGAAACATCCTTGCTAAGAACACTGTTAGATGTGGAATTTTGTTCTGTAACCTCTCTATAACATGGAAGAAAGAAAAGTTGGAAAATATTTTTTTTTAAGTTTGCAAAAGCCGTTGGTAACCACCAAGTATACTTCAACTGTGTCTTTAAGTCATTTTAACTCACATTTTTGTAAATTGTAAAATACCATCTTTGGATACAGTATCCTGAGAGGCAAAGCTGTAACACTGGTTACAAAAGAAAATAATTTCTTTTTTTAAAGGTGCACACAGGATACAAAATTATTAGACTTCTTATGTATGCTACTATACATAGTGATTTTTTTTTTACTTTGAAGTGCTTTTATATTCCTACTAAGGCTCACATTTTAAACATGGCATTTTCCTATCTTATTTGTATTAGGTTTGGACATTTTCAAATTCAACCTCCCTTCTCTCCTTTTCCAACAATTTTGTGTACAAAGAGTAGACCAAATTGAGATGTCAATAAAAATCAGTATGGATTTCCACAGAGATGTAAGAATAGAAAACATAAACATCCAGTTTATGAATGGTGAGCTCACTTACTTAGATGAAGGTAAAGTACATTTCCTTTCTAAGTATCACTTAGTAGTTTTTCTACAATACTTTTGCTTGTACTAATTTCCAGTGGTGTATAACTTACTAATTTTCAGAACTAAATATTTAGAGGGTTTGATACTTCTCTGTTATAATTTCCAAATCAGGAAAGCATTTTAAACTTTCTTAGTATTTCATAATTTGCAGGCAACTTTTGCATAAATACTAAAAATAAATGAATATTTGAGAGATGAGAGACTAGAAGAAGGTTCTGATCTGGTTGTTACTTTTTCTGAAACTGCATTCTTTTTAAGTCCAGCAACTCTATTTTTTGTGCATCCACACACCAAGCAAACCTCCTAAATCCTTAATCATTCACAGCAGACTGTAATAGTGCACTGCTCCCACCAGTCCCACGTGATGTTACTTTTCCTTATAGCTGTCCATCCCAGGTGTCGGTGCAGCCTTTCTTCCCTTTATAAAGCAAGTGCTTGAGAAGCAGTTTGGAAAATAAAGACTTGTGGAAGAGGAGTTAAATAGGATTATACATGAAGCCTCTGTTTCTACAGAGGCTGGCTTCAGGCTCCATTGCAACTCAGTCATGAATACTCAAATTGCTGAGTGTCAGCTGGTTCTGTATGGAGATGTGAACCATGCAGCCGTCCTTATTTCCCTTGATGATTTTGTATGGCATCGGATTATGGGTTGGAGTGCTACTGGAAGTATAGGTGAATGGGGATGTTTGAACAAAACAACGTGGGGAAAAGGGGTGTTGTGAGGATTGTAGGTGTTCTGCAGCTGCAGTGCAATAGCAAAGAGCTGTAGAAGAGGGTGCTGCCACAGATAGAGCGAAGAATAAGCACTACACCTTCCTTCCACTGGAAGCTGAAGTAAGTTTTGAGTGAATTTCCACCACACTACAGCAAGCAGTAACACTGTCTGTGTGTGAGGAAAGATAAGGCCATGTGTGATTCCACAGCCTGGAAAACAGGTCTTCAAACAGGCTTCTTCAAAGCCTGTTTCTGCAACGTATTTCTTTGTGATACTAAGCTTTGTAAGCATACTAACAGTGATCTATGCATATCTAACATAAAGAATTCCCACTAAGTTGCTTAGTACTATATGACAATCTCAGCCAGCTCTCAACATGCAAAATGGACTGTAAATATTTATCAGCCTATCCAGGCTCTTCATTTGCAAAGTTCATTAGTCTGTTTATCTGGAAGAGAAAAAAGACAATCGCCATGAATTGTTGTCTATCAAGAAACAGTAGTTCAGAAACACTGGATACACTCTGAGTAGCTTCCTGAGGAAAGACAAGTAAGGAGTGAAAAGAATTTGTCCTTCCAAATGCCTACTATATTGTAAACAATTTAAGCGAAACATCCACAAATATGTTGGCAGAGTAAATACTAAGTGTACTTCTCATAGGAAAGACTATATTTTCTATATAGGCTGCTATTTTTTGAGGCAGTGCACATTTACTGTGTAGAGAATTGCACAGAAGACATGGTCATCGCTGCTCAAATAGCCATCCTGACCAGCTTATATAAACACTAGCTAAAGCTGCTAGAGATTATTTGCAGAACATTGGATCTGATGAGCTCAAATATAAGATAGCTTGGGCAGTATAATATGTGGGATTACCATAATAATCTCTTTAGGGAAAGTGTGCAGTATCAGCAGAACCATTGCTTGAGTCTTTGAGGGAAGTAGAAACTGTACAGTAATAATTCTGCATTTATTATACACTTAAATCTTTTACTGTGAATAAGGCAATTTCCTGAGCTCTTTATTGGGCCTGGGATAAGTCTTTGAGAATTTAATTAAATATCTCTATTATGGACTCACCTATGGAGCTAAAATCATCAGCTTGGCAACTTATTTTTGTGGTGTGGTAACTTGTTTCACTGTATCACCATCCTTTGAAGTTACCCACATAATTTCCATGCATAAGAGTTACTAGAGAAGATAGTTCATAGATTAATATGGGGAAGCTCATGTTGAGAGGCAATGAAGACAATTTTGTACAGATTTGCAGAGTACTAGGTGAATTGTCAAAGTTTACCCCTCTTTTAAACATTTCTGACGTCTTTGAGCACAATCTGGACACTGGACTGTACTTGTCTGTATTAGCCATCACCACCCTGCAGAGGATACAACCAGTTCTGTTTCTCTTCTGCTACCTTCACTGCATGTGAACCATCCCACAAAAGCTTGTGACAGCCTTAAACAGTTCCATTTCTTATGCACTTATACCACTCTGCCTTGTCCTAAATAAAAAAACTCCTAGGTAGTAATTTCTGTGCCTTTAGAATCATCCTAACCTTTTAGTGTTTCACTGAGAGTTGGGCTGCTGTTCCTGGCAAAAAAGGTGAACAGCTTTTATTTGTAGTCCAGGAAACAACGTCAACACCACTGTCTTCTAATAACCCCATGGAAATTGAGATTTTCTGTTAATTTACAAATGGTTTTAACTCATTAAAGTCGTAATTTCCACAGAACAAAAAAGTCTGGTGATCCAAAATAAGTATGTATCAATTAACTCCCAAAATAATGTCACTGCTTTTACGACTCTTACGAGTCTCTCTTTCTCAAAACTACCTTTGTTCTACAGAGAATCATCTAGCCTTGCAAATCTTGCAGCTTTTATAATTGATTAGCATAAGGAAGTTCAGTTTTGAGCAATTATCCATAACATATTTCAAGTTTGAAGTTCTTTGTCCTTCTCTAAGGTATGATAAAAAGCTAGGGGTCCAAAAGTATTTCTTTTTAAAAAAATGTATCCCTTTGTCTAACAAAAGATATTGCATCTATCTGAGAAGCACATCTATATCTACAACTTTTCAGTATTCATAAGTTGTTAAATAATACTGGTAGATCCCTTGTAGCTACACTCCAGCAAGGAAAGAGAGGGCATTTGAACAAAACCACTTTTTTCTTATTTCTGTTCTTATTGTGATGGGAAATGGTTGTCCTACTGCGCTCATTTTTTCCCTATAATTTCACTTTCTCTGCTGAACGTAAAGGCAAGTAATTTGTGCAGATAATTCTTTCCAGACTTTTTCCAAAATTAGTATGTAACAAAAATACAAAGATACAAAAAGATCAGGTAAACTGAGCAATTTGGAGAATACCTTTAGATTTGGAGGAGACATAATTATTTGAACTCATATTGTTTCATTTGTCTATTTCAAAGTATTTGACAATGGTCTGTAAACATTATTATGGCCAAGAAGCAGACACAAAAATTCTTCCAGATTTTATTTATACATATATGTGTGTATATATA
>NW_008614678.1:11051-16659 GCF_000691845.1 Merops nubicus | reverse complement strand
ATATATATATATCTTCAGAGACACCTAATGGAGGCACTGAAAATAACACCTGACTCAAATAAAACCAGAAAATTCCCAACAGAAAGAACTGTTCCCTGTTTTGAAGGCTTTGTTCAAATTCATAAACACAGGACATATAGTTTGCCACTAAGCTTAATAAAAATCATTCTGAACAAAATTTTACTCCATTGCCTTTCTTCTCCTACTATGACAGCTCCTGAGTTAAAGAAAGCTATATTCAATAACACAACATTGAAACTGATATTCATTAATATTTTCAGTGTTGTTAGCAGCTATAATGAAAGGGTAAACATGACAATTTATAAAATGTCACTTAGAAGCTCACAGGACATTTAGGAAGTCTCACTTTTTTCTGCAGTTTCCCAGGAGATGTCAAAGAAACAGGTCAAAAACAGAGAAGTGATTAGCCCAAAACCCTCACTTTTTCTGGAGTGTTATAGGACAAGACATTATTACGTCTCACTGCTTTGCCCTCAAACTATTCAGTGTTTTTTATAAGCTAGGCAGAAGTACAAAGTAATAGTGAGCTTTTTCTCCTTCAAATCAAGTTTAATCTGTCTTGTAAACTCCCCAAAAATACAACATATTGTGACAACTAGAACAAAATTGAGCCACTTGGTTTCTCTGTGCCTCTTAACAAAGCTGTTCCACGTGACAGATAGGAAAGAGAATCTCATCTACATTTCTGCCTCATTTCATACAACTGTAAGAACTTGGATTGTTGCACATTATCTGGTGCAGGACAAGTGCAGTGTTGAGAAGAATCATGCTCTTATTTTCTTCTCAAGAATGTTTGTTTACATTTCAAATGAATGTATATGCTACATGCTAATAACTATTCCTTTTCCAACATAAATCAAGTTTGCAGAAACAAATTAGACTTACAATGATACTTCTAACAAAACATTACAAAGTGCCCATTTGCCATTGGGGAAAAGACTGATTCTCAACAGTGTGATTGAGGTTGCAAGGTATCACTGAAAATGGCAGTACCACCAAGTGCAGTTGGAGACATGTCACCAGTGGAGCACCCTGGGAGTTAATACTGGGGTAACTCTGTTCAACAGCTTCACTAACTACCCCTGGCCAAGGGGGCAAAGTGCACCCTCAGCAAGTTCACATTTGCTGCAACACCAGGAGAAGCAGCTGGATGCACCAGAGGGTTGTGCCGTCATTCAGAAGGACCTGAACAGGCTGGAATAGTGGTGGCAACAGGAACCTCATGAAGTTCCACAAGAGGAAGTGCAGGGTCCTGGACCTGGTCAGGTATAACCCCATACATCACTACTTGCTGGAAGGTGATCAGCTAGAAAGCAGCTTTGCCAGGAAGGACCCTGGGGTCCTGGTGGACAAAAAGTTGAGTAGAAGCCACCAATGTACTCTTAAAAAAAACCAAACCAACAGCTTCCTGGTTTACATTAGGAAGAGTACTGTCAGCAGGTCAAGGGAGGTGAACCTTCCTCTCTACCCATCACTGGTGAGGATGCATCTACAGTACTGTGTCCAGTGCAGGGACTTGACTGGGCTTCCCCCTACAAGAAAGATACAGACTTACTGAAGCAAGTGCAGCTTGGAGCCATGAAGATTATCAAGGACTATCTTTGCTGAGAGAGCTGGGATTGATCAGCTTGGAGATCTCTCAGGCTCAGGTACAACAGCTTGTATCAATGTGTATAAATACCTGATGGGAGGGAGTGAAGAAGAGGAAGCCAGACTTTCCCTAGTAGTGTCCATCAACAGGACAATAGACAACAGGCGCAGTTTAAAACCCACATGACTACACCTGAACACAAGACAACAGGTTTGGGTTTTTTATGTGACAGAGGTCAAACACTGGAATAGATTGCTCAGAGAGGCTCTGAAGGAGCTCTACAGAGATACTTGAAACACAACTGGATGCAGTCTTGGACAAACTGCTTCAGCTGACACTGTTCAAGCAGGAGCCCTGGACTAGATGACCTCAAGAGGTCCCTTCCAACCTAACCAACTCTGTGGTTCTATGAAGATGATATAAGAACATAGAGAACCTATGCTGATATTTAGGGCACTAGCCTAGGAAAGCACTTGTGTTTAGCCCTATGCTCTGACACAGACTTCTTTTTCAAAGGCCAAAGCATTTATTTTAGTTCCCAGAATCTGCCTATCTCAGACCGCGGAAGGACAAGCATACAACTGAACAAAAAGCTCTTTCCATGATTTAGTATAAGAATAAACTGTACAAGACATTCCACTTTCTTATCTCCTTCTGAGTACTACACCTACATTAGCCTACTGTAAATGCACTGAATATAAAAATAATCGGAGGCTTATCTAGACCAGAGGAAACGAGAATGACACGGGGAAAAATGGAAGCAGAAACAAATAGGAGTTATATGATTTCTAAGATGAATACAAAATGAAGGAAGGATGATGGAGAACTGGATGCCAAGATATAAAAATAGGGCATCACCTGCAAACCTTCCAGTGACAACATCTCATTGCAGTTACTTATTTAATTAGCATATCACATTACCTTACATGCTTGATATTAAACTCAGATGAGTGTGAACAGACACCATGGAAAAGCAAATTAACTTGTATTAAACAGAATAATCAAACTTCTCAGTAAAACATCACCAAAAAACATACAAACATTAAGTTTACCTCAGCTCCTAAACTGAGAGAGATTATTTCATCCTCAAAAGCAGAATGTGTATCAATATGAGGAGGAATTCCTGTATAAGAAAAAGCAAAGAAGTCTGTACAGTGTAATAATAAGAGTGCTATCTGTTAACAAGCTCCATTTCCATGGGTGTCCAAGCAGAAATGGGATTTACAGCTGAACAAACAAAACTTTCCACAAATGAGGGAGTTGACTTCCACAAGAATTCAGGACAATTGCCCAGGTTAAATGCACAGAGTTAACTTAAGTGTCCTGTACAATCAGTGGAAATATCCAGAAGGCAGCTCAAGGCACACAAAGGCCTTGCTTACCCTCCGAAGCAGATGACCGTGCTAAGGGTCTCAGCTGCAGAACTGGGACTTACTACCATGAACACAGGCACGGCCAGGGTCAAACTCTGCCTCTGCTTTGCAGTTCCCAGGAGAACTCCACACAACATTGCCAGGCTAAACCCTGGGTAGTGCATCTGTTGGGGGTTGGGGGGTGAGTAAACACACAGATGAAAATTGCCAAGGGGACAGCAAATTTTTATTTTTTAGTTTTTCTTCCAGAGGTGCTAATCGGAAAGAAACTGCCACTCCCTGCAGCTCGTGCCACACATCCCAGCAGCAAGTGCTGAAACAGCAGTGTGCGTGCCCCAGCAGGGTCTCACCGTGTGGGGGGAACTGCAGCCAGCAGGGGAGCAGGGCCAGAAGACTGCCTGGGAGAGCTGCAGCTACGCCCTCCTTTGGCACCACAGCAAGCCCAGACAGACAGAGTAACTCCTGTGATCCACGCCAGAGCAGTTACGTGTGCCTATTAACAACTCTACCCACGTTCACTTTGGACACTGCCAAATTCCTGACATGAAAACATATTTTTTCCTAACAGTGGCAGCCAGGCCTGTAAAGCATTCTTATTATACACCAGGTTTTACCTCCCAGTGTAAGTATTCTGAATCTTGTTAGCTTCAGTGAAAGCAACACAAGTGTTCAATGAGGTCAACATTTAGTCTGACAGAAAAATCAGCCAGACTTGATAACCACAGACATACCCATTTGTGACCACTCATAACTTGGCCTCAATATAAGGCACTGAAACTCTGTATCCTGATGCACACTGAAGTCAGTGTAATTCACTGTGCAACAGAATATCACCTGTTCTCTCTAGCATCATGCACACAATTCAATCAAGGTGACACTGACTTACCTACCTGCTGTTTGTACTCCAGATATGCAGCACATAGTAAGAGACAGTCACCTATGCATTCAAAAGTGGATGGTAACTTCCAAGTACAAACCTACAACTTTAAACATTAATAGGACTCTGAATGAAAAAGTGCCCTCAAAACTGAATTCATCTAATGTGTCTTTAGTGTGGCCTCTACATCTTAGGTACCCAAAGTCACAGTTGCTTTTTAAAAGCTCAAGTGTAATTTCCAGTGACTATCTGGCTCAGAACACAGATACTACAGGTATTCATCTGACTGCACTCCGTCCTCATGCATATCCTAACAATTAAAATGTAAGAAAGGATATTTTGCTTTGGTAGGTTGTCTGGGGTTTTCTTTGGTTTGTTTTTAAAATGCTTCTATTATTGATAGAAATCTGCAATTCTAACTAATCTCTGATGTCCCTGCCAGAAGGACATGACTGCATCAATTTAACAGATTGTCAGATACATAAGAAAATAAGATCAGCTTTTCAGACTCTGGTTTGGCACTCTATTACCTGTCAGACATTCATTCTGAAAGAAAAGCCACTGTCTCTTCCTCCTAAGGACAAATGAGATAGTCATTCTGGAAAACAGGCCAGATGCACTTAGCCTTGATGACTGACCTTAGAGAAAAGCACAGTACATGACTTACTCCCTAAAGGTGTGATTAGGGGCAAAGTTCTCTTCAGGTATCTCCAGTCTGGGAAATATTACAGAAATAGAGTCATTTCTTATTCCTCAAATAAGGGAGTGCTGCTGGCATCACACTTAAGAGTCCACATATCACATATATTAACATTATATCCTATGTACTAACAGCAAGAACCGCTTCCTGGAGATTGTACTCACACTGGAGAGCACAAGAAGACTTTGGAGTGAAAAAATGCACTTGACTACAAAACAACGCGTGATTATTTATGTCTCTATCTTTTTACAGTTAATTTCCATGTTATGGTCTTGGGCTCTGAAACACCATCAATTTCCATCACGGTGATATCCAAAACTGTACTTCTGAACACAAAGTTAAGAAACGTTAAGTAAGAAGAATTTTGTTTTGATTCAAAGCATCTCTGGTCACAGAGGAAATAACACAAAGCAAGTGCTTAAATCCTGTCCCTACACTATGTCACATTCAGATGCTACTATCTTCTGATTTCCAGTGAAATTTTAGTAGTTTGGCCAGGACAGAATTAATTTTCTTCACAGTAGCTTGTACTGTGTCTGTTTTGGATTTGTGATGAAAACAGTGCTGGTAACACAAGGATATTTTAGTTATTGCTGCACAGTGCTCACAGAGTCAAGGCCTTTTCTGGTTCTCATGCTTCCCTGCTGGCAAGTCAGCTGAGGGTGCACAAGAAGCTGGGAGAGGGGACAGTGGGGACAGCTGACCAAAGGGAAATTCCATACCATGTGATGTTGTGCTTGGCAGCAAAACTAGGGGTGAAGTTTATCAGCAATGCCATTACTCAGGGACTGGCTGGGCACTGGTTGGCTGGCAGTGAGCAACCATTTGGGTTTGCTGTTTGTTTTTTTTGTTGTGGGTTTTGGTTAATTTTTTTATCACTTGGATTTGTTTTTCTTTTCTTGCCTTTTCTTTAACTTATTAAACTGTCTTTATCTCAACCCACCAATTTTCTCACTTTTATCTTTTCAGTTCTACCCCCACCTCAAGGAGGGGGAGGGGGTGAGTGGCTGTGTCATGCTTAGTTTGCTCACCAGGGTTAAACCACA
>NW_008614678.1:9099-11020 GCF_000691845.1 Merops nubicus | reverse complement strand
AAAGAGGTCAAAGTTTTTGAAGGACAAACAAACTTACCTTGTCCAGGTTCATACTGATTTATAGTCAGTTGATCTGGTTTATGTTTGATATATCCCTGCTTCAAGCACCTATCCAAGAACAGGTCATAAATTTCAGGAAGTCCTAGAAAAATGACAGAAATGAAACTAAGCAAGGCAGGATAGCTTTTTACATTTTCATCCTTTCTTTTCAGAATAAATATAATAACTGGACAAAATACATAAAACATCTTTGTAGATACACAAGTGCATATGTAATAATGATCACTCTGCATTTGCTGTAACAAAGATCAGAATCACTTGATCTAAAAGTCTAATATACTTATAACATCTCACAATTAGGAGGGCCATTCTTCCAAGGCCTCCATGTTCAGGAGTGGATCATTCCTTAACATAAAAACTGCACTATCTGTACACATAAATAAAAGTGCATCAAGTCAGAGACAGATTCCATCAACTACAGCAGGAAAGTTGCAGATGAGAAGAGAAATTATGCAGAAAGTCAGAACTCGCACAGGGAACTCTAAAAAGTTCAACCCCTAAAAATCTGTTACTGAATTAAATATCACTAAAAAATTCTGCTGGCATTAAACTGGTCTTGAAATAGGAGTGAAAGTTACAGTCCCTCACTAAATCTTTGGTTTGCTACAACACCCGAGGAAGGACCTCACTGTAAAATTCTGCTGGAGGTAACACCCACAAACATGTTAGTAACAGCCCTTTCCATGAATCTGTTGATTTTTATTTAATTGTTCTCCCCCTATGATGCATTTATGCTTCTCTCACCTATAGTCAAGCTGTGAGACTAGAAAACAGCTCAAATACCAATGCTTTTATTATTATGCAGCTTCACTGTTAAAACTGCAATGGAAGCAGAATCCTTCTGCTGGAAGCTGCATGCCCCCCAGCTCATCACCTTAAGCACCCCCAAGTTTTATAGGAATTTGACTCTCCTATTTTACTGTGTTTAAATGTAAGACTATGAGGCGATTCATTCGCTTTGCTCCAACTCACAGCGCTCAACTCCAAGTACGGGTCACTCAAACCGTTCCATAATCGCTTTCAGTCCAAAGGAAATTTTATTTTGGTGTGCATCCAGAAAACCTCAAGCTAGTCAAGGTAAATATACACAGCAATATACATCACAACCCCCAAACAAATGAATATGTAATTGGCAACTTAACTCTTTTATGAAACAAAAGCTAAGACAGACAATTGCAATCCCAAAAGCCTTATTTGACTGGATCTCAAAGGGCAGCAACCCCTGGCTGCAAGTGGCTGGAAAACAAGTTGCAGTCACTCATAGTAATTTGAAATGGATTTCATTCAAAAGCACTGTTCAGCATGTGCTTTAGATACAATGAAGGCTCTCTTTCTATTAGAATCTCACATCCATATCTTGGTGAGGCTTAAAGGCTTTATGTAATGGTTCATAGGTTACTGCACAGTATTATTCCATAGGGAAGTTCTCACCTCCAGGTAAAGGTTTGTCTTTATCAACATTGTTGTTATCATAGCAAAACTCATATCCAAAATGTTTCACTCTTCTATGCTTTAAAGTCTTCTGGGCTGTAAAAACACAAGTTTAAAGTATGATTAGACTACAGAAAACAGTATAGGCAATTTGCTACACTTCCCTATTCCATCTGACCTGGTAAACCTAACCATTCTTTAAGTTAAAGCAATATATGTTGCCCTTGTCCCTCATGGCACTTCTTCTGCGCTGTTACCTGTCCTATTTCATCCAGCATCACAATCAGTGCTGTCTGAAGTCAAACTGATTCCAATTTTGTATATGCAAGAAGTAGAGAGCACCAATTTTCTTGAGCCATGTTTAATGCATCTTTAATCTTGCACTGATCTCTGAACTTGCACTTGATTAATATCCTACGGATTCAGCAGG